>NW_015167622.1:37683-88481 GCF_001447785.1 Gekko japonicus
GGTCAACTGTCTAAAAATGTAGGGATTCCTTGAGAGGAGATTTTGAGAGACATGGTAGGATTTCCAAACAGGTTCCCCATTCCTCCAGCGATTCTTCACAGCTTGTTCTGAATTACCATACCATAAAACATACCATAAAAACACAGATTTAGGATATATATCTCCAAAGGAACAAGCACTATCTTGGCTTTTAAATCAGCAGAAACAGGCTGTTGCAGAACAAATGAATACAGCTTACAACCAACAGAATATTCAGCAATTTCTTGTGCTGAAAGCTCTGCACCTGTAACCCATGTTTCTGAGCGCAATTCAAAGTGAGGGTTCTTAGCTTTAAGGTCCTAACCTGCCTGATGCCAGGGTATCTGAAGGACCATCTCCTGTGCTGTCCAGCCTGCCAGGTAGCATCTGCCTCTTACGGCCTGCTCTCTGCATGTTTATGAATGAAAACTGGATTATTGGTCTGTGCCCCTTCATCCTGAGCAAATGCCACTCCTTGGGGCTGTAGTCACAACCATGAATGCAGATGCCAGCCCTGTTTTCACTCACAAACCTTCAGATATGACTTGGACACGAGTGATGGCGAACCTTTTAGAGACCGAGTGCCCAAACTGGGACCCAAAATCCATTTATTTATCGCAAAGTGCCAACACGGCAATTTAACCTGAATACTGAGGTTTTACTTTAGAAAAAAACAACTCATACATTAACTTAAGATGATCCAAACAAAGTAAGGAAAGCAATCCCAACTGCTTTCATTTACTTAAAATTATTTGGCAGAGAATTCGACACTTTAATGATGGTCTGGGCCTGGCTGGGGCGATTGCACACGTGCCCACAGAGAGGGCTCTGAGTGCCACCTCTGGCACCCGTGTCATAGGTTCGCCACCACTGGACTAGAGTCAGGGCATCTCACCTTTGGAACACCCTCCCTGATGCCTACTTTAATTTCTTTTAGGTGGAGGGGCTGTGGCTCAGCGTCAGAGCATCTGCTTGGCATGCAGAAGATCCCAGGTTCAATCCACAGCATCTCCAGGTAAAAGGATCAGGTGGGAGGTGATGTGAAAGACCTTGGTCTGAAGAGACCCTGGAGTGCTGCTGATTCAGTATAAGGCAGCTTCATGCGTTCAGGTGTGTTCAGGTGCCAAGCCAAAACACATCTTTTAACTCAGGTGTTTCCTTAGAGGTTTTATCTCGCCATCTTTTCAAATGGTCTGTTTTGGTTTTATAGATAGTTTTAATGGTGTTTCTGTCCAATGGCTTGTTTTTATATTGTTACACCATTTTAACTATAAGGTGCCTTGAGTGGCACTCTGAAGAGGCATCAGAGAAATGCCCTACATAAATAAATGTCCTACATAAATCTGCACACTGTACAGATATGTCTGTACAGTGCATGCTCTGTTAGTGATCTTTGGTATGAAAGGGGGGGGGAGGGAGGAATACATTCCTGTCGGGGTAGTGAAAAGACATCAAGACACATAACCTCAGAAGATCGTTCCCTTATGGTTCCACGCCATTTCATCCAGAGTAAACGCCACTCCTTGGGGTTGTAGTCACAGCCACGAATGCGGACTTGAATCCAGTTTTCATTCATAAGCATGCACTGGAAAATAGGGGGGGGGGGGACACACCCATCACTTTCCCGTCCTGAGAGAAACAATACTGAGGGGCAACTCATTGGTGTTCATTTGTGCCTGGAGAACCAGCGTCCTTATTGTCATCGCCTCGAAGGTGGGCAGGGATCGAGCAGCGGGATCGGATTGCCGGGGGATGGATGACAACCCCACCCCTCTTCCCCGCCCCATCTCCTGGCATCTCAACCTGAGCGCGCATCAGTAACGCGCTGGTCCTCCCGGGAAATGCGTCGCGCAAGCCGGGCCGGTTCCCACCTTGGCGAGCCAAAGAAAGGGAGCGCCGCGTCCGTAGGAAAAGTCTGCCCAACAGGCTGGCATGGATCCCACCGGGGCTGGCAGCAGCTGATCGGGCTCGGTTCTCTCTGCAGCTGTAGCTGCATCCGCGTCACCCAGGAAGCTCAAAGCCCGCCGCGGCCCCGAGCGCAGGAAACACCGAGCCGAGAGAAAGAGGAAAGAGCCGCTTGCGCTTCCCCGAGCGCTACCCAGAGCCCTCTGGTGGCTGCAGAGGAACAGGCCTCCTCGGAGGCCGGCTTAGAGAAAGCGGGAGGCGCGGGGAGGCGGGGGGATCGTATGTCGCCCTTGCTAATTCGGAGGTGGTGGTGGCGAGTCTGAAAACAGGCGTTCCCAGGTGGGAATGGGAACTTTTGCAGGCTTCACAATTGTCGCCTCCTTAGCGGGGTGGCTGGTGCAAACGGTAGGGTTATACCGTATTTTGAAACGTAAAAAAAGAGGACATATGTTCCCTCTAAGCTGAGTTAGTGTGAACTAGCTCACAGTTTTTTAGCCTCTGGCTCACACGTTTTTGTCTTAGCTCCGGGAGGATGGCTCCAGTGTTCCCTCTAAGCTGAGTTAGTGTGAGCTAGCTCACAGTTTTTCAGCCTCTGGCTCACACATTTTTGTCTTAACTCAGGAAGGAGGGCTCCAGTGTTCCCTCTAAGCTGAGTTAGTGTGAGCTAGCTCACAGTTTTTTAGCCTCTGGCTCACATGTTTTTGTCTTAGCTCAGGGAGGATGGCTCCAGTGTTTCCTCTAAGCTGAGTTAGTGTGAGCTAGCTCACAGTTTTTTAGCCTCCAGCTCACACATTTTTGTCTTAGCTCAGGAAGGAGGGCTCCAGAGCAAACTAATTTATGCAGAAGCCAAATCGTTCACTCACAACTTCAATGCCAGCAGCTCACAAAGTAGAATTTTTGCTCACAGGACTCCACAGCTTAGACGGAGCATTGTTCCTGACTGAGACTACTTCAAACAAGTGATCACTATGACAAATCTCCTTTGAAACACAAGTGCCCTTATTATTTAAGATGTGATAACTGGAATATTCCTAACCTTCTAACCCCAAAAGAGGACAGGGTCATCAGTTTGTTTGTTTGTTTGTTTGTTTGTTTTTGTTCAGTCGCAGAGTCGAGTCCGACTCTTCGCAACCCCATGGACCAGCTCCCGCCAGGCCCTCCTGTCTTCCGCCGTCCTCTGAAGTTGGCTCAATTTCATGTTCGTTGCATCCATGACACTGTCCAACCATCTCATCCTTTGCCGTCCCCGTCTTCTTTGACCTTCAGTCTTTCCCAGCATCAGGGTCTTCTCCAGTGAGTGCTCCCTTCTCATTTGGTGGCCAAAGTATTTGAGCTTCAGTTTCATTATCTGGCCTTCCAGGGAACAGTCAGGGTTGATTTCTTTTAGGATTGACTGATTTGATCTTCTTGCAGTCCAAGGGACTCTCAAGAGTCTTCTCCAGCACCATAGTTCAAAAGAATCTATTATTTGGCGCTCGGCCTTCCTTATAGTCCAACTCTCGCAGCCATACATGACTACTGGGAATACCATTGCTTTGACCATGCGGACTTTTGTTGGCAGGGTGATGTCTCTACTTTTTATCATGCTGTTTAGGTTCGCCATCGCTTTCCTCCCAAGGAGCAGGCGTCCTTGTTTGTTTTTTAAGAGAGCCCAAAAGTGGACGGACACCCAAAAAAGATAGGCAAGTTCTCTAAAACCAGGACAGCTAGTAGTAGTAACCTTAGCTAACAGGGATGGGACTCCGTGCCATTAACAGAAAAGGAAAGGCGAGGATTTCCCCCTCTTCTGTTGGTTGTAGTACATCTTCCAACATTTCACAGCTTAAAGTGGGGTTTTCTTTGCATAGTTCTGCAGCTTCACGGAGACCTGAAGTCGATGTGGGGCCTTGTGGAATGGCTGGCCTGAGGAGGTCAGGAAAGTTCCCACTCTCTCCTGGCCTTCTGCAAACTATGCAAAACCGAACTATTCAAGAGAGCTTTTCTATGCAGGTAATAGGGTTGCACTGCACAAAGTGGTTTTACAAACTTGCTTGGATAAATGATGAAGGACTGCAGTCTATACTGCTGTGTTTAGCTTATCGTAAGTAGGATCCTGCTTCTGTGATTTCTGTACTGCTTAATGTGTCATGTGAATACTTTCACTCCAGTCCTTTCTGGTGGCTCCAGACTTCTAATATCCCAATGCACTGTTTATTGAATGTCCCATTTTTGGGATTGCCCTGGCTTATTATGTATAATCCGTCTTGAGTCCCTGGAAGAAAGACAGACTATCAGTAATGTAAATAAATAAATAATTTTCCTCTCTGAGCATGGAGGCAGACTCTCAAGTGGAAGGATGTGAGCGCCAACCTTAGGTGAGGTACCGGGCCTTTTAAAATGTAGCTCAGTACAGAACCATATATGGCTTTTTAAAAAATGAAATGAAATCTTCAGTTGAAGATATATTGGGGTGGGTAGGTGTGATGCATATGTGAAGGGAAAGGCAGGCAGAGATTTTTAATGGCACTAAAGGGATCTCTTAGGGATGCTACACAGAAAGGGAAATAATAGAAATGAACTGTTGCCAGTAATCCAGTTGTGAACCATGCATGGATTAATGCCAGTGCACTAATACAATCACACAGGGCGCTCCTGTGTATATTTATTTTGTCGTGAGACCCCTGTGTGTGCTGCATAAAGGGCTCACAACAGCCAGTGTTTTGGTTGCAGGAACTTTATGGATTATTAATCCACATGCCAGTGATCAGTAATGTTGAAGTTGTACATTTTCAAGTTATACAAATGGACTTCCTTATACTGGTTCTTTGTTCTTCTAAATTTTGACATAGATTGGCTCTTTAATTGTCAGAGGTTGCAGACTCCTGATCTGGGGCCTGGGATGGAAGGGGGGGGGCGAAGGAGCTATCATCCCAGTCGTTGGCATGAAGGGGTATTTATTGGCTCAGCTCAGATCCCTGATGTTTTGCTAGCTGTCAGAATCGCTCTAAATTTAGGTCCCCAAACCACTAAACAAAGAGTGGAGCCTCTTTGCAGGAAATGTTGGACAAGTGAATTTGAGAAAGGTTTTTTCCCTTTCAGTTTACAGGACAAAAACTTAACATAGTGTATTCCATTCTGCTGTCAAATCTAGATTAAAATGTATTTTTAATGTGAAGAAAACGTACATTAATGGGGTGCAAAGTGGGAGTGCTAAAACATTCAACACTGGGCCTCTCAGAACCTTAAGAAGGGCTTGTGTGGCAGAGAGGGGAGAAACTGCCTTACCTTTCCCTAACCAAATTGTTTCTGAACTGTGTGCATCTTTTCTGTTGGTTACAGGCACAGCACTGTCCAAGTGAAAAATGGACATATATCAAACCTACTTGCCCCAAGTAATGTCCTAACACAGCAATTCACAAAACCAAACAAGGACCCACGGTAAGTAGGAAAACCAACATACAACAAGTACCGTGCACAGATGATTATAACATATCATAAATAATTATATATTTTTTAAAAAATATTTTTTCTGTTTCAGAATCTCCCTCAGGGAGTTCAACGACAATTTTCAGCACAAGGTTGCCACATAACCAAAGTTTTAATCCAAAATTCTCTTTCAATGAACGCTGCAAAACATTTTTTTTGATGAGCTACAAGCCTCCTCCAAAGTGAAAAGCACGTTTTGATATCTCTTATATTGTGAATTGTGATTAAGATAATTAATTATATATGTAGAAATTATTGTAAAAATATTTTTCAAAAAATATATAATTATTTATGATACGTTATAATCATCTGTGCCAAGTAATGTCCTAGCAGTGGTAGAAAGCTTTTGTGTTTGCAGTTCTACGCTGTGGTCATTAGATGGTGCAGGATGCTCACAGACCAAAGCCGTACTGTGACGACTTTTATTATGGGGTTTTGTCTGAAGGATGTAGTCCTTTAGTTGTTGTAGCCTTTGACAACATATTGATCTAGTCCTTGTTGTGTCACGAAACATTTGGGGGAATGTTCTGGACAATATGTGCACCATTGTTACTAACTGGCAATGATAAGTCATATCTTTAAGATCATGAGGTGGTAGAAAGTACCATCTTGTCGTAGCTGACGTATGGTGACCCCCGTAGGGTTTTCAAGGCAAGAGAAAGGTCAGAGGTGGTTTGCCATCGCCTTCCTCTGCATTGTGACCCTCGACTTCATTGGTGGTCTCCCTTCCAAGTACTAACCAGGGCCAACCCTGCTTAGTTTCTAAGATGTGATAAGATCAGGCTAGCTTGGGCCATCCAGGTCAGAAAGATAATGTACACTTCTAAAAAAGTCATAGCTTTATGCTGCCTTGGGAAGGGGCCATGGCACAATGGTAGAGCATATGCTTGGCATTCAGAAAGTCCCAGGTTAAATCCCTGGCATCTTCAGTTAAAAGGGCAAGTAGTAGGTCAGGGGTGTCAAACATAAGGCCCGGGGGCTGGAACCAGCCCGGCCAGGGCTCTTATGCTGCCGGTGAGCAACTAGTGCAAGGGAGGGAACAGGAGACTGTTTGGAGGAGGGGAGTAGGCAGAGCCACTTCCGATTGTGGCTTCAGCATGGTGGAACAACCTCATCCGCAGCAGTCAAGCAGCGTGGGAGCATCTGGCTCTCCAGCCTGCCCATGTAGGTTTTCCTTTGCACCCCCCTTCCAGCCCATGGGGCCTTGCAGTGAGGATACACCAACTTGGAGCTTACCAGCTGCTGTCCTTCATACAGTTTATATCTCTGGTACTTGGCATTACATTTATGGCACAAATAGTCCGGCCCAACAAAGTGACATTTATGTCAGATCCAGCCCTTGTAACAAATGAGTTCAACACCTCTGTAGGTAGGTGATGGGAAAGTTCCCTGCCTGAGACCCTGGAGAGCCACTTCCAGTCTGAGTAGATGACTGACCCTAGGGTATTATGGTCTGATTCAGGATAAGAGAGCTTCATGTGCTTGTGTGTGCATTTGTGTGTACTTACAACAGGACCTCCTGCCAACCTAGCAGTTCGAAAGCAAGAAATTGCAAGTAGATAACTAGGTACCACTTCGGTGGGAAGGTAACAGCGTTCCGTGCGCCTTGGTGTTTAGTCATGCTGGCCACATGACCACGGAAACGTCTTCGGACAGCGCTGGCTCTTCGGCTTTGAAACGGAGATGAGCACCGCAACCCTAGAGTCAGATTCGACTGGCTATCGAGCAAGGGAACCTTTACCTTACCTTTTACAACAGTACCATTTCAGGGAATACACAAAACAGGCTTTTTTCAGGTTAATATTTTACTAATTTTTACAAATCATGCAAAAATACAAATTTTACAACAAAAGCATGCAAATAGCATCTGAAAAAAATGTATTTCCAGAGTTTTCCAGATGATCAAAAAGCAATTATAAACATTCATATCACAATCATATTTCTTCCAGTAGTCAATATTTTTTTAAACAAAACTCAAAAAATGGACACAGGCCCTTAACAGACTTTTCAGTCTATTGTCTTCCATTATTTTAATTGCATGATCTAACAATTTAGATAATTGTCTGCTTCCGCAATTTTTTTATCTGCTTCAGAACAGAAAGAATTTTAAGCTTGTGCAGGGTGTTTTCTTCTTTTTCTTTTGCTATAATCATTTTGCTGTCCTCAGTATATCCAAATAGCAAAAGATAATGTGTCTGTAGTTCACATACACACAAAACCTTTATTGGCATGACAGCACAAAACATCATGGAAATACGGGAAAATACCAAGATGCATCAGTCACTTAGCTATTCAATATGTCTGTAGTTTATACAAACCATTTTTTAAAAAATTTAAATGCTGATCTGGAAGTGTTTCTACTAAGGGTTGGTTCACATGTATAGGGACCTCTCCTGCTTACTCATGACTTTCAGCTTGTGAAATGTGTGAACCATCTCCATAATTTATGCTGGGTAATATACACATTCTTCTAATGGCAATTCAATTGGTGACACCTCATTCTCACACTTAAGTCCACACTTGATGCAGCAGTCATTACATGGTGGATGAATATGTGTGAACTGCGGTAAAGAGAGTCAGTTTGCCATTGAAAGTAAATCTAGCCCTCCTATGTTTGGCATGGACACTGTAGGCATGGGAAGTGTTAAAAAAAAATTAAGCCACAATGATACAAACATAAGCTACTGTATAGTGAGTCAGCACAATCAGTCCATCCTGACTGGCAGTGTTTCTGGGGCAAAGAAGGAAGTTTCTGCCAACTGCTACCTGAGATCCTTTTAGCTGAAGATGCCGGTGATTGAACCTGCAACGTTCTGCTTGTAAAGCAGGGATTCAACCACAGAGCCACAGTCCTTGTCTAAACTAACAGCAGTCAGTTGCCTGCTTTCAAAACAAAGATGTTTTGCAGGGAAGAAGAAGAAGAAGAAGGAGAGGAGGAGGAGGAGGAGGAGGAGGAGGAGATTGGATTTATACCCCACCCTTCACTACCCAAAGGTGTCTCAGAGCGGCTTACAAACTCCTTTCCCCTCCCCTCCCCACAACAGACACGCTGTAAGGTAGGTGGGGCTGAGAGAGCTCTTGACAGAAACTGCTCTTTTTCAAGAACAGCTCTTATCAGAACTACAGTTTGCCCAAGGTCATCCAGCCAGGTGCAAGTGGAGCAGTGGGGAATCAAACCCGGTTCTCCCAGATTAGAGTCCATGCACTTAACCACTTCCTGCCAACCTAGCAGTTCGAAAGCAAGAAATTGCAAGTAGATAAATAGGTACCACTTCGGTGGGAAGGTAACAGCGTTCCGTGCGCCTTGGTGTTTAGTCATGCCGGCCACATGACCACGGAAAACGTCTTTGGACAGCGCTGGCTCTTTGGCTTTGAAACGGAGATGAGCACCGCAACCCTAGAGTCGGACTCGACTGGCTTTCGAGCAAGGGAACCTTTACCTTTACCTTTTACTTAACCACTACACCAAACTGGCTCTCTGGTAACCATGGTAACAACAGTACGACAGAAACAGACACAGGATCCGGGTGGGATCAAGGACCGCCACGTTTTGTCCCAGTGCAGTGCTGTAGCCAGAAAACCAGACATCCTTAAGAACAAACAAACTAAATATAGTCAGTTATTCAAAAAGCCCACATAGGCAGATGCTTGAGAGAGGATTCCCAGGAGCTGTACTAATGCTAATTCTGTTGTGGTGTTTGGCCAGCCCTCAGACTGATAATCAGGATGCCTGGATACAGGGCAGGGCAGGTCGACGGGACAGAAGGGAGGCACATAACCTGTAGCCTGTCTAATCGCCGGGTTTCCCAATTACTTTCCCTGGCAGTCTTCCTATACCTTTAACAGCTGCATGCCAAGCAGAAGTTTAATTCACAACAACAAATAGTCAAGGCTCCGGGGGGTGGGGGACTCAGGGGCCAAAATGGAGGTGCTGATGACTCTGGAGGGGTGATGGAATTGAGCAAATTGTGAAGTGTATCCTACCCCTGTCTTAGCACTCTGCTGAGTAAGGTCTCTCCATTGGACAACGGCTCTGTGGAAGATGGATGGATTTTCTCTCCTATGCTTTCCTGTGATGGTCAAATTATTTATGTCATTTATAGCCTGCTTGCCTTTTTTATTTTAAGGAACTTTATCAAAGTAAAGACATCAAATACAATAATATTCCAACATGGAATTATTCCATAATATACAAACAGTAAAGAGTATAATAGTCATACAAGCATTCTATAAAACTTCTAAAGCATCCAGTATCTAAGTACTTAGAGGTGGGGATAGCCTTCCTTCCTTACTGAGGCTCAAGGTGGAGCACGCAAAATAAGTCAATACAAGCAACAGGGTACAACATCCAATAGACAGTTTGATAGTATTTGGCTTGTGGAAATCTGGATGCAACCAGAGGTGAAGCAAAGCATAAATATCAACATGACACATTAAATGAAATGCAAAAATTACCTATTAGGAACCTACTTGCAGCAACAGATAGTATGAATTATACACAGTGGTATAGTCTAGGTCTGGGTGGTATAACTTGTCCTTTTTTTCTTTTCTTTTTTCATTCTGGATTGATTGATTTAGGCCTTTTCGAACTCACTTCTCTGTCAGGGTCCCAATAACTCCGAATCAACAACCAGTCCTTGAGTAAGAACAGTTTTATTGATCAGAGAGATGGGTCCTTGAGAAAGAAAAGGTTTATTGATCAGAGAGATGGAATGCCTTGCACTCTTAAGTCAGGAATAAAGTATTCAACATGGATGCCACAGATATACAGGTTTCATACATGACCCCCTGACACCTGAAAGCCAATAAGCAATTAAAAATGAGTGCAGGGAAAATCTGTCTGAGCTACAAGCAGGAAGAAGCTTCATTCTCCTGTGCAAGGCGCCTAGGGGCTCAAGGTCAGGCAGATAAGGCGTCCGGCAGCTGTGGGGAGGAAAACAGGCCAGGGAGACAAACATCTTACACTATGGCATTCTCCAGTGGTCAAGACAGCTAACAAAAGAAGATCTAGCAAGAAGCTATACAAGTTTGAAGCCATGCATACACACACCAACTAAAAATCGGTTCACTAGACCTTGAACGAATTTGGAGTGCCAAGCTATGCTTTCCTAAACGCTACCCAGTTGGCCTGACATGGTAATTGCTTCTTCTAAAGTGGGGTTGTAATAGGGTTCGTCCAGAGCAATTAAAAACAAACAAACACCTTTTTATTGTGGTAACAAAAATGCCAAAGCAAATTTCTGACATTCGCAGAGCTCTACATCAGGTTCAGTGCAAAAAAAGGGGTGGGGGTGGGGTGGGGTTTGAAAGGACGTCTCAAAGTTTGATCGGAAAGCCTATGCAAGCTAAAAAGCCAGCCGGGGAATCCCAGGTCTCCAAGGCCAGGTCTCCCTTTTGCTCATTCTCTGCATTAATCTGAGTGACAGCTGCCACATTCCCACCTCCGGTTCATCCAGAGCCGTTCTGAGCTCTGTTGGGACATTCCATCTCATGCTATGGTTGCCAGCTCTGGGTTGGGAAACACCTGGAGATTTGGGGTGGGAGTGGAGCCTGATAAGGGGGGGATTTGGGGAGGGGGGGCTTCAATGGATGATGATACCATAGGGTCCAGTTTCCAAAGCGGGCGTTTTCTTCAGGTGAACCGATCTCTGTCTCCTGGAGTTCTGTTGTAATCCCAAGAGATCTCCAGCCACCACCTGGAGGTTGGCAACCCTACCTCTGTGTCCCCCCCTAATTTCACTCTCTTCTTTTGTGTTTTTGTGTCTCAGAGTCCAGATGTTCAAGGCCCCTGCTATAGCCTCCCAGAGGCTGAAGGCAAGAGCAGGCAAGGAGAAGGGAACATCTGTTGCCACCCATGTATCGCTCCGTGCCACCTGTAGATATCAGAGACCCAACCCTAGGATCATGGCCGGCAGGGGTCATTTCGTAGAAAAAGAGCTAGGGGGACACATTAGCATAACTCATTAGCATATGCCACACCCCATGACATCACCGGAAGTGTGTCTTGCCACCCATGTATCGCTCCGTGCCACCTGTAGATATCAGAGACCCAACCCTAGGAACATGGCCGGGTTTGGTAAGCACAAGGGGTGATACAAGGGGCAGGTATTTATGAGTCAGTGGGAAGGTGAGGATATACCAAGGAGTAGGTGTTGCGGCCTATAACTAGGGGTTTTATATTAGAGGTACAAAACATTCAAACATGACCCTGATATTTGTGAGCAGGTACAAACTCAGTTCAGGGGGGAAAAACCCGCTGTGGAGTCTGGAATATGTTTTAATCCACAGCTGGCAATTTTAGAATGTGAGGTAAAGTCCACTACAAATAATTGATTTTGCCTACAATCTTACGCATGCTTACCTGGGACTCTGAGAGTACATTCCAGTGAACTTAAGACTCATTACCTGTAGATATAGTGATGGCCACAATGGTAGATGGCTTTGCAGAGGGCTTAGACAGATTTATGGAGGAGATGTCCGTTCGTGGCTACTCCCCATGGTAACTAAAGGGAAGCTTCCAGAGGCAACAGACCTCTGAATCAGTGCTGCAGTGCAATGTCAGGGGAAAGCCTTGGCCTCTTTGCCTTCTTTGCAGGCCCTGCAGGGGACCCAGTTGGCCACTGTGTGAAACAGTATGCTATACCAGTTTGAGCTGTACCTACACATGCTAATATCTGTACTTTTCCCCGATGGAGCAAGTAACGGCTCCCCAATACTCTTTAGGTCAGGGCAGTGGTGCGGGGAGTTAACCTCCCTTTCCCTCACCTCATAGTCCTGACCGAAATTAAGCCCACAGGGGCTTGAATATTTTTAAAAGGAAAAAAACCCACCATTGGAACTCCATTTATGGATCTCGCTGCTTCACAGGCAGTTGAGCCCTGAAATGAACAGAGACCAATTTCAGCCTCTTATAGGAGCATGGCCCATTTGGTTTTGTGAATGTCTGTGAACCAAAAATATCCTTCGAGCCGGAATCGAACCAGCGACCTAAGGATTACTTTGGTAGTTTCCTACAGTCCTCCGCTCTACCAGCTGAGCTATCGAAGGGATGAAGCTATGGTGTTGTATTACTCTTTTTAATTTGGTGTGTAATACCTACAGGGCATGGCACTGGCTTCAGAAATGGAGCATCCTGTTTGATGTTCTTCCCACACCCTCTTGTTTCATAGCCAGAAAATCCAGTGGTTCAGAGAGTCTCCTTAACAAGTATGTAGATAGGGATAATCTGGTGTAAGAGGACAATTAAAAACATCTCTGTTGCTCTTATTGCCTGTCAGTCACCTCAAGTGCTTTGGCCTGAAGTAACTGAATAGAAATAGTTAAAATAAATAAAAGGGCCTCTCTTGCCCCCTCTTCTTTAGTGTGACTGGCTGGTGGGGCTGTGTCTAAACCCTCCTTTTATCATTATATGTGCCTGCTTAAGGGCTAAAGTACACGTTATTTTTAACATGTAGAAGCTAGGATCTCTGACAATTTGGTGGCCGCACATGTGGTCCATCAGTATACCAAGGGGGCAAATAGTACCCCCTGGGCTATTTTGGGTTGGGAAGATGGGGGGGGGGAGGCAAATACCTCTTCTTCCATCAGGGCCATTCTGAATCAGGGCCTCACAAGACTGGGAAACAAGTTCCCACATAACCAGGCCTGTAGCTACGGTGGGGCTTTGCCCCCCTTTCTTAAAGGTACAGCCCCACAAGAATTTCTCCTGTAAATGCTTTTTTCAATCATTAAAAAAAATTAAAGGCATATGCTCCTTTAAGCAGAGTGGGGTGCTGTAGTTGACTAATTCCCACACTGAGCAAGGGAGTTGGAGTAGGTGACCTCTAGGATCCCTTCTAACTCTGTATCAAGAAACTGGTCTTCTTTAAGAGAGTTTTTCTGCCTGAGTGTTATCTTTCTCGACTATAGAAGTCATCACCTCCACCTGCCAGCTCGTTATCAGAATTGTTGCTTAGGCTGGCAGAAGTGATTAACTTGCAGCAGCTGAGAATTGTCATCTAAAGTGGTCGACAGCTTGCAATTTAGAGATCTATCCTGGTAACAGCTTTCTGTTGGCTAAATGGGTTTTCTTTCTGCACTGAGAACTTCAGCCCCACCAGAAAAAAAAAATTGCCCCACATGCCACAAAATCCTGGCTACGGGCCTGCTCACAATTGACATGTAGCAGAGTAGTGATTCCAACCTCCAGGTGGGACCTGGGGACCCCCTGGAATTACAACAAGAAAATGGATGCTTTGAGGAAGGACTCTGTGACATTGTACCTCACTGAAGTCCCTGTCCTCCCCAAGCTCCATCCCCAAAACTCTAGTAGTTTCCCAGCCTGGGTCTGGCAACCCTACCCCTCATCCCCTGCCAGTGACCAGGGGCGACCCAGCAACCCTATAGCAGAGTGAACATCAGGTCAGGGAGACCCAGACATTATGCACTCAAAACCATAACAGGTAGTTTGGCTGTAAGCTTTCACAAGCCAAGGCACAGAAGAATGGTGGGGAGCTCTTTTTAGGGTTCTGCAGTCTTGCATCCTTTTGCTACCCTGATTTGGTCTAATGCTGTATTAAAGTATTACAAGGGTTACTTTTTGCAGGAAGCTTTGTGCATGCCTGGCTTCTGCTTTAGCACACAGATCAGATTAGCTGGGAGCCAAGTCAGAAATGCCCAATCTGCTGAGGAGCTGAAAATCCATGTCCATGTTCCAGTCAAACATTGAATTAAGATAATTTGTACAACATGCATGTGGCAGGCACCTGTGGCTGTGCGGCTCTGCTTTTATGGAAAGCCTGATTGTGGGATTATTACCTGGGAATGCGGAAAACTTGTGCCAGCTTTGAAATTAAGGAGCGATTCGCAGTAGGCTTATCCCTTGCACCAGTTGGACCCCTGAGTCTTTGCAGTATTTTCTGCTGCCAACTGCCAATTGCCAATTCTCATGCTAAACTTAGGAAATTGTAAGCATTATTTTTTTTTGTGGGGGGGCACCAAAATCATCGTTTGCCCAGTGTGCCAAAAACTTCTGGGCTGCCTTGCATCGTCTGGAAATACCAGCAAATTCCAGAACTGACATCTTTTTCCTCACCTGGAACTGATAGGAGCATAGCTAATGCAAAATGATCATATCATGAATTAGCAGGGGTCATTTCGGGGGGGGAACGCGGGGGAACACAGGTCCCCCGGGTGCGGTGCGGGGGGTGGGGCAGCTTACAGCAGTTTGGACTGTATTTTGGTCCAACGCGGCTTCCCCCAGGCAGGGGGAATGACTGGCAGGCATCAAGACCCAAGAGAGAGTTGAGATTGGTGTGATCAAGTCTCGGAGGAGGCTTATATTACACTTTGATCCCCTCTCCCGAAGCGGGCGAGCGCATTCAGGGGGTGTGGCCTCATGACATACTTCCGGTGATGTCAGGGGGTGTGGCATATGCTAATAAGTTATGCTAATGAGTTCCCCTAGCTCTTTTTCTACGACCCCTGTGAATTAGTGACACTCACTTCAGTCCTTCCTGATCTTTAATAAGACAAAGACCCTAGAAGCCTACTAAGGAATACCTTGGGGTCTCAGGAAATGAGGCTTGAAATGTCATTCCATTTCCCCATAGAGTTGACAGCAAGACTCCCAGCCCTCTGAAATCCGTTAGTGGCTCAGAGGAAGATCATCATGCAGTGGTCTCTGCTTGTTGGAGTGTAACTCTTCAGGGCATGATCCAACAGACCATCACTGGGAACCATGGGGAGGCAGACCCCCTCCCCAAAAAAAATATTCCTCATTTCCTCTGTCTTTTTCAGGATGCCTGAAGCCAGTCAGCCATTCAATAATTATCCCTTGGTGAATATTATTCCCCATACACTATTCCCAACTTCAGGCTAAAAAAACAGCCAAGTTCATCTGGTTCTTACATCTAGGGTTCCCCCACCTGCCATCAGGCCAGATGCTTGAAAAAGTATGTGGAAGCATGAATTGAAAACCCAGTTCTATGCCCTTTAGACTGTTTAATAATTGGTTGCTAAAAAGAACACACACAAAAAGCTCCTTTATACTGAGTCAGAGAACTGGACTATCAAGGTGTTATGTCTGCTGACCGCCACCAGGGGCCAGCGAATACCCCAGAGCTTGACTCTGTAAGAACAATGGGGACTAGGCTCCTAGTTTCTCCACTGGGGAACCAATAGGACCGTGGCGGAAGATTTAAACCCACCAACGGGACCTAGGGGGGCGTCCCCAGGTGTGTATATAGTTGGCCAGCCGGCCGTTAGTCTTTGTCTTTGTTCTCAGAGGAAGATCATCTTGCAGTGGTCTCTGCTTGTTGGAGTGTAACTCTTCAGGGCATGATCCAACAGACCATCACTGGGAACCATGGGGAGGCAGACCCCCACCCCCCCAAAAAATATATATATTCCTCATTTCCTCTGTCTTTTTCAGGATGCCTGAAGCCAGTCAGCCATTCAATAATTATCCCTTGGTGAATATTATTCCCCATACACTATTCCCAACTTCAGGCTAAAAAAACAGCCAAGTTCATCTGGTTCTTACATCTAGGGTTCCCCCACCTGCCATCAGGCCAGATGCTTGAAAAAGTATGTGGAAGCATGAATTGAAAACCCAGTTCTATGCCCTTTAGACTGTTTAATAATTGGTTGCTGATCACTACATCGGTCTCAGTGGTTTCTACATACGTCTAACCCACTACACTTCACAAGGTCAGTGCTGTCTTCTCTTATCAGCAGCTGGTTACCTGGTTATTGATGCTTTTAACTGGAGACGTCATGCCAGGGATTGAAATTGGGACCTTCTTCATGCAAAGCAGATGTTCTACCAGTGAGCCACAGCCCTTCCAAAAAATTATTTGGTTATATCTGAAGTTAAAAAGAAAAATACCAAAGCCTTTGCTTGGTCTTTCAATAGCTCAGGTGGCAGAACAGAAGATTCCTAGAATGCCATCAAAGTAGCCCCTGCCAAGACAAGCCGTTGCCTTATCAGGAATATGTACACACACTTTATACACACTCTACTTGCTTTCACAGACTCTGGAGAAATCTTCAGAATACCACTAAAGCTTCAAGACAGACTCTTAAGATCTTCTTTAGGTTTGCCAACATGGAGATTCTCTGCACTTGGCTATGAGATTAAATATTAAGCCCCTATTTCACCAACCTCTCTGTGAACTAAGTGCTGGTTTTAGTTATGGAACAGGAGGCATTTTGTTTTATCTTCACTGATGTCACCTGGGCACTAGACAGTAGGCCATCAGAGCATTTGCACAACTACATTCTAGACATTACTTGCAAATACAAGCTTTTTGTTAACTGGAAGAAAAACTTGCTTTTTCTTGGCGGCAGTATATTATCAAAAGCTACAAAATGGACAGTCAGACTTAAGGGAAGATGCCAGGATCCTGCACGACAAATGAGCAACAACTGGATATATATTGCACTATGAGTATCTGGAAGGCCTTCAGAAAAAGGATAACAGACACCCTGGAAGTAACAGGCCAGTGAGACCCAACATCATGTTTCCTGCTTCCTACTTCTTCAAATAGTGGAAAATAACAGGGCAGCTTTTATGGAGTCTGTTCCCTTTTGGAACTGATGTTTTCTATAGTTGCTAGAATTTGGCATTGGGGAGAGCCAAGTTCAGATCTCCACTCTGCCATGAGTCTTGCTGTGTGGCCTTGTGTCAGTCACTCTGTCTCAACCTCACTTACCTCACAGGGTCGTTGAGAGATTAAAACAAGGGAGAGGAGAGCCATGTATGCCACCCAGAACTCCCTGCAAGAATGGAAAGATAAGCACTGATAGATATGTCTCTTTATTTTACAAATTCTCCCTCTCAATATATCCATATCAACTTAGCCTCACCTGTGGATACTTAACTCCAGAGATTGGGGCCATTGACAGACAAAATAGCTCTTTCTACAAATCTAAGAAAAGACTCAGGTTGGCAGAAAAGTCTGAAATCCTTTTTAAAAATAGGGCCTAACCACCCAAAGATAAAAGGAGGCCCTGGTCACACGGGAGGATTTGCCCCGCAAGAGGGACGGATCGGGGGCACATCAAGCAGGCGCGATCACACTGCAACATCTGGGAAGCATCACGCACCCGTCCCCGATCCATCCCTTTGGCCCGAAAACATGCATTTAAAAGGTACTAGCAACAGAGCACTACCTTCCGGATGATGCGCGGCAACTCCAGGCATCTGGTCGGGGAAGCGCTGGTAGCCCGTCGCAGCCAGTGCTGGTCCCCGCCCCACGCATGCACACAACTGCACTACTGCTGGTTTGCTGCACAACGTGTGATTGGCTGCCGGAGCATGGAGCCGCGGGGGCACATTGGATCGCGCTCCCACGGATCTTTTTGCTCCGGCTCTAATTTGCCTCCCTTCGGCAGCAGATCATCCCACTCGTGGGACTGGGACCGGAGTATCTCTAATCTTAAGAAACTATTGCCTTGAGTGGCTATTGTTAGGCAACCACAATGGTATCGCCAGCCTTCAAGCTTCAGTTTCTGTAAGGAAAAGTAAGGGGGGGAAGGTATCTGTCAGGTTCCTTTCCATGGCTGATTTGGCTTTTGAAGGAAGACTCTTTGGGACTAGGCCTGGCGGCAACCAGTGGACAACTTGCCTGGCTCATCCAAGACCAGCTGCTTGTTGCAGTTCCACAGCAGCTACTCCACGAAAGCCACTGTGGTGTAGCAGTTAGAATTTCCAACTACAATCTGGAAGACCCAAGTTTGAATAACCACTCTACTGTGGAAGCTCTCTTGATAGGGTTGCCACACCCACCTTTAAGTGTAGGCAGCCAGAAGGAAAGGGTACCCGATCTCCGAGTAGCAATGCTGCTTGGCGATTGGGCCAGCGGGACAGTTCCTGTGGGAGCAGGGCTTGGAGCCAGGAGATCCCCAACATGATGTCATTGCGTTGGGGACACTCCACCCCCTCCGGGAATGCCCCCCAAAGTCCACCGCTGGGGACGAAGGTGGACCTAGCAACCCTATCTCTTGGTGACACACGCTCAGCCTAACTTACCTCACAGGGTTGTTGTGAGCATAAAATGGAGGAGAGAATGGGTTCCATTGTGGACAAAGATGGGATATAAATGAAGTAAATAAATAATAAATATAGCTGAAGTTGGGTGGGCTAATAAAAGTAGTTTGGTTGGGGGGTGGGAAAGAGAAGGAAGCAGAGAAAGGTGAGGATATGGGTCTGCCAGAAGGCATGAAAGAGGAAATAGTATGGGGAGGGGATGCAGGGGAAATCCAAGTCCTTTCTGCAAGTTCTTGCAAGTTCCCCACAGTGCAATTAGGCCCAGCTCAGCTGGCACTGTGCAAATTGGGCAGTATTTTCCCCGGAAGAGGCTGCCAGGAGGAGAGAAGGAGGGAAAGCTGAAGACAAGGGGGCAGGTTTGGGGGCTGTCAGGGAAGGGAAAGAAGAAATAGGGAGGGAGGGGAAAGTGAGATGCCCCTGGCAAGTTCTTGCAGGATCCCCGCTTGTACATACATATTTTTTAAATCTGACTTCCTCCATGAATTTCAGGTTGGCATATAAAATTTGCTCTTGTCCATTTAATCCAACTCTGGCTGCTTTCACATGGGTTATTTGCCCCAGGTTTGATGTTTGAAAGTGGGAAAGTTTGTATTTTCCTAGTCCTGCCCACACAACAGCTATTTTCCTTGTCATTGCAGTGACTGCTTCTCTCCCCCCCACCACCATTGGAGGGATTTGGTTTGTTTAAAAAAACTGCAGCTGAATATTGTTTACATTATTTTAACAATCTGGGTATCAGGTTCTCTGAATTTCCAGGCTTCATTTTAAAAAAAAGAGTAAGTCTCTATCCCCTTTCATTGCAGAGGTATAACGAGAAAGACATATTTCTATACCGTAAGGGGATAGAGTTACTTTTTTACAAAATATAATGAAAGCTGGGAATTCAGAGAATATGATGAATATTGCTATAGCATTATGATGATACAACATCATTACTTATGATAATATAACTATATTAATATTATGATGATTTAACAGTCTGTGTAATTGTTAGTTTTTTTAAAAGGCCCTGGAGGTGTGGGGGGAGGTGATGGCTGCTGCCAGGTACCTGGAGCAAGAAAACTATGGGAAAGCCTGCCATTTGGAAGCCCCATCACCACTGTTCTGTATCAGCAGCTGCAGCAACAGCAGCAGGGAAACTACACAAGCCTGTCCCCATGTGGAAAATGCCTCTGTGAAGCTGATTAGGCAGAGAAAGAGAAACTGGCCCAAGGGTTCCCCGAGGCTCCAACTGCAAGAAGGCCGCATTCCAGACTTGCATCCCAGCCCAGGCAGGCGGGATGTGACCTGGATTTCAAGATCTAGGAACGTTTACTGAGGGCAGCTATTGGGAGCCATTAAGTAAAGCTCCTTACCTAGCTACCTGCACAAATTTCTGCAGGTGATAATCTCTTTATTTGACACAGCACTTAGTGGCATTCCCATAACTTCATTAGACTAGCTGGCAAGGAGTTGAAAGCCACATAAAATCATTACATTAAAACAGGAGCTATGTAGAGTATTTTTTTTCTCCTGTGAGGTGAGCTGGGATTTTTTCTCACCTTTGCAATGCAAATGACAACTGTACATAACACTAATTCAAATACTGGCTTAGGTCCCACGGGGGGATTCCCAAGGATGCAATGGGGGATGATATTTGCCAATTTCCCTCCTCCCTGCTATAGGCCTCCGACTCTTGTCCAAGCTCAGGCCCATAGCTACATTAGATCATTTTGCCCCCCCCAACTTCCTGTCAAGCTCCCGACTTCCTATTTACCCCAGCTGGATTTGCGCCAGAGGCCACAGGCCGGAGTTCGGGACACCTGTCGGGAAGGCTGAGGCTCCCCTCAGAGACAAGAGAGTGCGTGCCGAGGGCAACGGATCGATCCAGGGTGACCAGCCAATGCAGTGGGGCGACCTGCCGCTCCCCCCAAAAAAAGACACCAGACAAAGTACTACTCTCAAAGAGTAGAAAGGAAGCTGAGTGCAGCGCGGGCCACAGAGGCAGCAAGAACCGGGCCGTGGGGGGCTGGCACCAAGGATCCAATGGCAGACCGGGGCATCTGGACTGTGCTGCTCGCACTCTTCCATCATTGTTGCCGGCGGCCGCAGAGGCAACAAGAGCCGGGCCACCGGGTGGGGTGGGGGGGCGCCAAGGATCCAATGGCAGCACGGGACATACAGACTGTGCCGCTTGCACCCTTCCATTGTCATCATTGCTGCCACTGCCACCAGAGAACGTGCCGCCCGCCTGCCCATGCCGGCAGGGGGACCCCTAGAAAGGAAGTCACCTGGAACAAATGACCAATCTGCATCAAAATAGAAGTTACTTTTCCCGGGCAAATCCCCCATTGGCTTAGTGCCAGGTATCCCTTCCAGGTCAGTCTAAACAATAGCAAACTAGGAATACAAGTTAACCCTATAATGACTGAATCAGACCTTGTAAACACATACATTTCCAACAATCTGGACTGTGCTGCTCGCACCGTTCCATCATTGTCGCCGGCAGCCGCAGAGGCAGCAAGAGCCGAGTCACGGGGGGATGGGGGTGGCGCCAAGGATCCAATGGCAGAGCGGGAAATACAGACTGTGCCGCTTGCACCCTTCCGTTGTCATCAATGCTGCCACTGCCACCAGAGAACGCGCCGCCCACCTGCCCATGCCGACAGGGGCAGAGAGGCACGGTGAGTCCCTGCGGTCTCACAGACCGCCCTGGGGGCCCACCTCCATGGTCAGGCTGCAGGCAGTGTGGAGGAGAGAACCCCCCAAGCCCAGTGGCCCCGGTGCTTTCAGGAGGGACTCGCTACCCCCTTCCGCGGCTCCTTCCTTCAGAGGAGGGGACGGCGGTTATGGTGGGGGGAAGGAAAGACAAGAACTGCTTTTTAAAAAAATTATTTTCACTTTAGTGCCCCCCAACTTTTTAAAAGGCCCCCCAAACTGAAAAATCTTGGCTACGGGCCTGCCCGATCTGTTCCTGGAGGACATCTTTCCCCCAAGTGAAAAGCTGTTTGGCATTTCAGGGGCATTTTGGATTGCAGGGGGAGGGGACAAAATCAAAAGATGGAATCCTTCCATCCATGGGAACCCTTAATAGAATTCGAGCTACAAATTCAGTCATAAGTTCACTGCTTCCTCATGCTTCAGTTAGGCAGTTTGTCTTCTTTTTCAGGCACTTGCATGTACTGTTGTGCAGTGAAATATTCATCTATCACATTTTTAAGGTACATAGACGCACAATTGTAAAAGGGTTGCAGAATTGCTGTACAGAAGGAGTAGAGCTGGGTGTGGGATGTCACAGGCACTGGCCATTCAGCACTGAGCAAGCTTGTAGAACAGATTTTCCTGAGTTTGACTCTGAGGAGAAAACTGTGTGCTTGAACAGAATGCAGTGATTGTGCTCTCCTAAGCAGAGTTTATTTATTTATTTATTATTTAATTTCTATCCCATCCTTCCCACTGTGGCAGGCTCAGGGCGGCTTACATACATAAAACAAATTTAGATAAAATCATAACAATATTAGTATAAAACATTACAAAGTGCTAGTGCTAAGATAATTCATACACAACAGAGGGCATAAATAGCATCCAACAAACAGGCAGTCAGCTCCCTTCGTAGCCTGGATTATGTCAGCTGTTAATAATGCCGTTGATGTTGATGTTAATATTGGAACCAGGGCCTCAGTTGTATGGTGTGGCTCCTTAGTTGAAGGGCTGGTGGAAGAGCTCCGTCTTGCAGGCCCTGCGAAACTGTAATAGGTCCTGCAGGGCCCTGATGTCTTCTGGGAGCTCATTCCATCAGTACACTGAGAAGGTCCTGGCCCTCATCACAGCCAACCTGGCTTCTCTGGGGCCCAGCAGGGCCAGATGGTTTTGGGACCTCAATCATAGTGCTCTCTGGGGGACATGTGGGGAAAGGCAGTTATACCTTTCTAAGTCAATGGCCTTGGCCTAGAAATACATGGGCCTAGAAGGGCATAATTCTGCTTAGGATCGCACTGTTAAGATAATGTCATTATTGTATGCAACTAACTGGCTATTTTTTTGTTCCAGTAAATACGGCTGTCATATGGCTTCCCCCCAAAATCAAGTTTAGATAAGATGATGTCTTTAATAAATATATTAATCATAATATTAATCATTACCACATTCCTATCTCGTCCTTCTTCCAGAGAGCTCAGGGGCAGCACATATGCCATTTTATCATCACGTCCATCCTGTGGAGTAGGTGGTGTTTGGATACAAGTGGCGGGCCTATGGTTGGCCGGTGAGCTTTCTCCAGTAAGCTGAACTCAGGTCTTGCTGGCTTGCATCCGTCAGTCTGTGCCATACGCCATACCCGCTTTTGAATACTGCAGAAGAATGAGGCAGGTTGTGTAGTGGTTAGCATGTTAGACTGGGATCTGGGAGACATGGATTTGATTCCCCACTCTGACATGAAGCTTGTTTGCTCGGTGACCTTGGACCACTCATTTTTCCCCCCAGCCTCACCTAGTTCATGGGGTTGTTGTGAGGTTAAAATGGAGGAAGGGAGAAGGATGTACATCCCTCTAAGCTCCAAAAACTGTACAAAATAGAGTTAATGATCAGATATAAAGTACTGCAACCCCAGTGTAAGTTGGCCCAAGGGGGGAAAAAATCATATTCTCGACTCAGGTTGGTAAGGTTGTGGTTATTGTCACGCAGGGGTTCATTGGAATGGGGAAAACTGTGCAGGTTTTAAAACACAACTTGACTTTCTTGAAACATTACAAGTCTGAGGAAATAAACTTCCTCCCAGCTTAACAAAATAAAAACTACAGAAGCCCAGTAGGCTCAAAAGCCTCTTGCTTAAAGTCTTTGTCTGCCCCTAGCATACAAAACTGTTGTAAAAAAAGATGTGGTTCACCATACCTATGTACTTTTGTGAGGAACCTTGCCAGAGGGCTCAGATGGCCAACTTCTGCATCGTCATGGGGCCCTCTAGCCTGGGGATGGGAAATGCATTTGTTGTCACACAAACCATCTTTCTTTGGGGTTGGATATAATGTTTAGGTTTTCTGGGGGAAAATCATCATTGATTTACCTGGCAGTTGTAACACTGAAGTTCTGAAAATTTCCTATGAATGACCTCCCCCCCCCCTTAGCAAATCTTTCTTTGTTTTTCTGCATACATAAAATATTGGCTCTTTCATCACCTTTGCGATTTCCCTGATCTTTAACAACCAGATGAGAGTTGCAGAGTGCTGACAGTTCTTTCCAACTCTGGCATCCAGCAATTACGTTAATCAAGATTATTTCCAATTACCCTCAGGGACTATTTCATGGAAAACGCACTGGAGGCTGTTCATGTAAATCTGTTCAGTCACCCCCAAAATAGTTTCCCATAATTCTGTGATCAATGAACAGCCGTAATATAGCTTTGCGTCTTTTTGTTGTATACCTCCAACAGGCACCACACAATGCCCCACATGAATGAACACCAAGCAAGAACAAGAGAGAAAAATCACCAGGGTTGCCTTGCCAGCCTCCAGGTGGGACCTGGGGATCTCCTGCTTTTACAACTGATCCCCAGTTGACACTCCCCTGGAGAAAATGGCTGCTTTGAAGGGTGGACTCTCTGGCATTGTACCATGCTGAGGCCCCTCCCCTCCCCAAACCCCACCCTCTCCTGGCTCCACCCCCAAAGTCTCCAGGTATTTTCCAACCCAGACCTGGCAACCCTAGACATCACAATGCGAATTGCTGGGAAGGATGAACTGCAGTTGTAAATCCACCTTCTGGCATGGTCTCAGGTTGATTCAGAAACCCAGTACAAGTCCATTCAGAACAATCTGTTTTGTTTCTCACACATACATGCCACCAACAGTAGCAGAGGGGCTGAAAACAGTATCCTCTGTGAATTCAGCAACCGTTAAAGTTCTATTGTCTGGTCTTGTTTAACCCACTTCAGGCATTACCTGAAGCTCCAGGATGATCAAGAAGCCCCTCTATGTCAAGGATCCCCCAACCATGTTGAGCCTGTGGAGACTTTTAGAGTTTTGAGAAATGGTAGCAGGTGCCACCACAATAGGGTTAACCAACTTTAAGGTGGGGCCTGGAGCTCTCATGGAATTACAGCCGATTTCCAGATTGCAAAGATCCGTTTCCCTAGACGAAGTAGCAGTTTTAGAGGCCAAACTTTATGGCATCCCATAGAACCTTCCCTTTGAAGCAATGGTATACCATAGAGTATAGGAGAAACAGAAATCCTATGACATCACATCCCCTGCCCTTTGAAACAATGGTATACCATAGAGTATAGGAGAAATAGAAATCTTAGAATGACATCACATCCTCACTGACATCCCCCTCCCTTCTTTAAACTGCATACAACCCAGGCACTGGCCCCAGGAACTTTCCAAGATGGAGTTGGCAACCCTACCTCACAAAATGTCTGCCATGGAAGACAGGACCAATCACAGGATGCATATTTGGAGATTCCAAGGCAAGTGTTCTCCAATGACAGGGGCAATTATTTCCAAGTGGGCTGTTCTGCAGATTGAAACACTTTGTGCTCCAATGAGATGGAAGACTGGTTCTTTCTTTGGGGAAGAAGAGAGTGGGCAGCACCAGAAGACAGCAGTGGGCCCTATGGTGGCTGTGTACGCCATGCTGGGGACACTGTTCTGTGTGAACAGTCCATGTAAGTCAGTACAGTATAGTGGTTAGCATGCAGTGGTTAGCTTGTGGAGGTAGCATCTGGCAGACATAGGTTCAAGCCCTCCTCACTCTGCTATGAAGCTCGCTGGGTGTCCTTGGACCGGTCGTGTTGTCTCAGCCTCATCTACCTCACAGTGTTATTGAGAATGGGAGAAGGAGGGCAGCCATGTACATTTAACTGAAGTCCAGCCCTTGGCAGAGGATGGGATGAAGATGCCTTGGATTGATGCACATCCTCCACTCCAGACCTTGGGATAAAATGGCCAAAGATGTTGGGGCAATCATCTCACCACCCAGTTTCCCTGATTGCAGCTCTTTTCCTTCACCCCATATAAGTAAATGGAGCTGAAGTCCCTTCTCTTCGCTCCTTTCACGTGTATAGAAAGGGAAATGGGCCGTAATCAAGAAAAATCTCCAGACCACTTCCGCACTGTCACTTTTGTCACTTGTTTGTCCCTATTGCTTCAGGGTCCGTTCCCCCCCCCCATGTGTTTTCCAAGATCTCTCTCTTGATCAGTCTCTGCCAGTTCAGACCCCATCAACGTGTATTTATATTTAGGATTTTTGGCTCCAATGTGCATCACCTTGCACTTGGCCACATTGAACCCCATTTGCCACGTTGACGCCCACTCCCCCATCCTTGACAGATCCCTTTGGAGTGCCTCACAATCCTCCCTGGTTTTCACAACCCTGAACAACTTCGTATCATCTGCAAATTTAGCCACTTCACTGCCACTCCAAGTAAATGGAGCTGAAGACCCTTCTCCTCGCTCCTTTCTCCTCGCTCCTTTCACGTGTATAGAAAGGGAAATGGGCCGTAATCAAGAAAATTCTCCAGACCACTTCCGCACTGTCACTTTTGTCACCATTGCTTCAGGGGGGGCCCCATGTGTTTTGCTTTTTCTAGTAGTTCCAGAGGGAGCAAAACACATGTGGAAAGGGGGGGGGGGGAGACCCAAAGCAATAGGAACACACAAGTGACAAAAAGTTCCTGCTGGGCTTTTTCTACAAAAAAGCCCTGCCTTGCTGTGACTGCTTTCAGCAAAGAGCCAACATTTCTTTTGGCCTGAGGTAAGTAAAATAGCTTAATAACTCCCCGCCTGTTAGGGGTTGAATTCCCCTGCCCCTTCCTAAGGAAAATGTGCACAAGCCATTGGTCATAGATGCCTCCTGCCCTAGTGGGAATAAAAGCATCTTGGGGATGGCAATTTGAGGGGAAAGAGCATATGAGAAAGGGTTACAATTCCCTCACTCTGTCCCTGAAAATTGCAGTCCTGGCACTTTCAATTGGTACAAGGGAAAAGGACCTTTAAAATGATCACAGTTTGCCAGGAGCCAAGGTTGTATTTGCCCCAAGTTCTGGGTCTTCAGGAGGCCTTCCAAGAAACGCTTTCATCCCTTAGGCCTGCCTTCATCCCACTCAGATACTTGAGTTGCACTTAATTAAGCCATAGAAACACATAAAGGGCACACAAATCTACCTTATACCAAATCAGACCCTTGGTTCATCAAGGTCAGTGTTGTCTACTTAGACTGGTAGTGGCTCTGAAGTATCTCAGGCTGAGGTCTCTCACATCACCAGTGTGGAGACCCTTTAACTGGAGATGCCTGGGATTAAACCTGGGACCTCCTGCATGCTAAGTAGATTGTCTCCCTCTGAGCCATGGCCCCTCTCCAACCAACCTTCGGGGGCTGAAGCCCCGCCGCCCCCACGAAGATTACGCCTATAACTGGATATGCCGGAGATTGGACCTGGGACCTTCTGCATTCAAAGCAAAGGCTCTTCCACTGAGCCACTGCCTCTCCCCAATATGGATGTTCCTACATGAACTAACATAACTTGCCTTCTGGACACACGATTGATGAGTAACTTTGACCCTGTTGGGGAAAACCAACTGTCTACTGCGTCGTCGTGTCTCTGAATGCAGATGAGCAGGTTTGCAGGCTGGGTAGCTCCAACTTCAGGATGTGAGACCTTCTTCCTTCTGGGTAGGCTGGCTCGGTTTGAGACCCAGGTGTGCGGAGAAGATTGCAATTTAACTGCATTTCCTGTTGAAATTATTTCTTTCAGTCCAACTTCTTAGATCACCGTGATTATTATATTCTCCCCCCCCAAAAAAACTAAGCCGAGCCAATTGGCATTACTTAATTACTATTACGGCGCGCGCGCTCCGGGAGCCACCCGGGCGTCCCTCGCAGAAGAGGTAAGTGACACTTGGCACCCCTAGTCCTTGAAAATTGCAGTCCTGGCACCTTCAATTGGTACAAGGGAAAAGGACCTTTAAAATGATCACAGTGTGGTTCTGTCCCCATTAGCACCTTAAGCAAGTTGCTGACAGCATTGTGTCTTTTCACTGCTTCTGGGCCTCGGTCTTGTGCTAGCTACGCAGACCACCTCTAGTCCCTTTGGAGAGATGCCTCGAAGACCCAGAATACAAGTCTGCTGGAGATTGCAAAGAACGGCTTGGGCAGAGCTGAGGAACCGAGACAGATTGTGATTGTGGGAGCTGGAACTGCTGGCCTTAACAGCCGTTAAAGAGCTACTGGATGCTGGACATATAAGGTGATGAGGCACAGTGGTGTAGCGGTTGTAATGTTTGACTGAGATCTGGGAGACCCAAGTTAAAATCCCTGCTTGTCGAGGAAACTCTCGGGATGACCTTGGACCAGTCACTCACCCAGCTCACCTACCTCACAGGGTTGTCATTGTTAGGATAAAATTGGAGGAAAGGCGAACCTTGTATGTATGCCAGCCACTCCAAGTTCCTTTGAGGAAGGGTAGGATAAAAATTCACTAAATAGCTAGAAAAGAAGGAGAGGAGACGTCAGCATCCATCAAGTCAGATATGAAGATTGGTTTATGAGACATGAGAAATGAAGAATTTCCTCTCCAACCTCCAGGTCCAAGACCTTTTGATTTATATTCTCTGGTCAACCCTTCCTGTTATGTATTTGCTTACATGTTATGCTATGTAACCTAAACCGGAGCTTAAGGCACAAGCTCCATTGACTCCCAGGTATTCTAAACCTTGCAGTCGGATTGGTCGCTGTTGCATAACAGACCAATCCGGAAAGACTCTGACCTTCGGCAGGAACAAATCCCATTGGTCCTAAGCTCTCAATTGTAATTCGTCATTACTGTGCTAGGAGGTGTGGCCTCACTGGTTCAAAATGTATATAGTTGCATCATTCTATGAGTCTAGCTGTTGTGTTGCTGTGTTCTGAGCTGAATAAACAAATCAGTTTTGAAAAGAGCTGCCTCAAGTCCAATACTTCCCAAAGTCTTCTCGTACCTGAGAGGATAAGATTAAGAGTGCCATCCTAAACAGAGTTATACTGATGGGCTTTCTGTTTAGGATGAAGAAAGTGTAAGTTTAGGATTCTCAAGAAGGTACATTTTGTGCATTAGATTCTTTGTGGGCTGGATCTAGCCTCTGAAGCAACTTTTTCTAGCCCCCGGTGGTCCCATCAAATTTTAAATGTGAGATAATGATTTTTTTTTGTTGCCCCCATTTTGCTTTGTAAGGAAAAGAGGCAGTGAAGATTGTATGGAATTCTCGTGTACATATGTGGGGAAGGTACTGGCACCATGCAACTATCACACTGGTTTTCTGTAAACCATGGAGACCCTAACTCATGTTGAAATGCAGCATGGAAATGTTTTAACGTAAACAAATAGAGTTTGCCAGGAGCCAAGGTTGTATCTGCCCCAAGTTCTGGGTCTTCAGGAGGCCTTCCAAGAAACGCTTTCATCCCTTAGGCCTGCCTTCATCCCACTCAGATACTTGAGTTGCACTTAATTAAGCCATAGAAACACATAAAGGGCACACAAATCTACCTAATACCAAATCAGACCCTTGGTCCATCAAGGTCAGTGTTGCCTACTTAGACTGGTAGTGGCTCTGAAGTATCTCAGGCTGAGGTCTCTCACATCACCAGGGTGTAGACTTTCCAATTTCCCGGGGGGGGGGGCTGGGGCTGGGCCAGAGGCATTGCTTTGCTAGGAGCAAGGGTGGCTCCGGGGGGAGACTGAGCACCTTCCTGAAAATTTCGGCGGGGGCTGAAGCCCCGCCGCCCCCACAAAGATTATGCCTATAACTGGATATGCCGGAGATTGGACCTGGGACCTTCTGCATTCAAAGCAAAGGCTCTTCCACTGAGCCACTGCCTCTCCCAAATATGGATGTTTCTACATGAACTAACATAACTTGCCTTCTGGAGGACACACGATTGACTGTTGGGGAAAACCAACTGTCTACTGCGTCGTCGTGTCTCTGAATGCAGATGAGCAGGTTTGCAGGCTGGGTAGCTCCAACTTCAGGATGTGAGACCTTCTTCCTTCTGGGTAGGCTGGCTCGGTTTGAGACCCAGGTGTGCGGAGAAGATTGCAATTTACCGTAACTGAATTTCCTGTTGAAATTATTTATTTCAGTCCAACTTCTTAGATCACTGTGATTATTATATTCTCCCCCCCAAAAAAAAATAAGCTGAGCCAATTGGCATTACTTAATTACTATTTTCCATCTCCAGGGTAGATTACTAAAAGCCAATTATACAACTGGGTGGGCCACAGAATGTAAAGTTGCACAAACCTACCTTTAATTAAACCGGCACACAACGGGCACAATCACTCGTACATATCGTTTGGCAACTCTAGGGCACCCTGTGCTTTTGCAAGCCGGTTGCGCTCATGTACAAGACATATTTGGGAGTTTGCAGAGTCTGAGGAAGATCTACAGAGACATGCGGAGGAAGATCTACAGAGCAGCACCATTGCCAGCGTGTGCCCATGAAGGAGCTAGAGTTTTTAATCACTGAAGGAAGGTTTGGTTCATCTTTGAGAAAACTTTATTTATTTATTGCATTTATATGTCACTTTTCTCCCTGAAGGGACCCAAAGCAGCTTACCACCCCACCACCAAAATACAGGAATACAACAAAATAAGAACTGAAACAAACAGGACCTGGGCTGGTCCTGGTCCTAGTTGAAAAGGCTGCCTAACACAAGCCTCGCAGCAGGGGAGGGAGAAGGGGGCGAAATTGTTCCCTCCTTCCGCTTTTCTAAGCAGAATTCTACTGATGAAAGAAGTAGGAAGCCTGGGTTTTCTCCTCTTCTCCCTCCTCACTGCCACCCCCTGATCTGCATTGGCTATTACTCCAGGTGAGTCTCGGTACCCAAAGAATTTACTTTCCCAGGATCAGAAAGACAGACCGCTGTGCAAAGCAGGAAGCAGGGAAGATGCACAGCGTCAACACCATCCACTGATGGCCTGTTGGATCCAATCCAGATGCTTCATTTTTACCAATGGACCCTCAATCCGTAATCCGGTTTCTAAGGAAGAATGAACATTGGTATACAGAGTCTGAGAACCTGTATACATCTGGAGGGATGCATCATATCATACGGTTGCCAACTCTGGGTTAGGAAATTCCAGGAGACTTGAGGGGACAGAACCAGGGGGAGGGTTGGATTTGGGGAAGAGAGGGACCTCAGTAAAGTATAATGCCACAGAGTTCACTCTCCAAAAGAGCCATTCCCCACCCACCCAGGGGAACTGATCTCTGCAGTCTGGGGATCAATTGTGTTCCAGGAGATCTCTAGGCCCCACCTGGAGGACAGCAACCCTAGGTATATGTTTTTTCTCTGTGTGAGATACATGTGGGCCGGGGGGGGGGGAATAGGGTTGCCAGCCTCCAGGCGGGGCCTAGGGATCTCCCGCTTTTACAACTGATCTCCAGCTGACAGAGATCAGCTCCCCTGGAGGAAATAGCTGCTTCGAAGGGTGGGCTCCATAGCATTGTACTATGCTGAGGCCCCTCCCCTCCCCAAACCCCGCCCTCTCCTGGCTCCACCCCCAACGTCTCCAGGTATTTTCCAAACCAGACTTGGCAACCCTAACCCACCACCCCCACCTTTGCCACTTACCCAGATATACTCTCCACAAGAGCTTGTGAAGACAGTGGCGTTGTCCATCGAGATGGCGGCCGCATGACTCACACATTTTTGTCTTAGCTCGGGAAGGGTGGCTCCAGAACAAACTAATTTATGCAGTAGCCAAACTGCTTGCTCACAACTTTAATGCCAGGAGCTCACAAAGTAGAATTTTTGCTCACAAAACCCCACAGCTTAGAGGAAGCATTGCTCCTAACCACTATACCAAACTGGCTCTCAATATGGATGAGTGTAGGGCCACCCCCACTGCTACGTCCTGTGACCTTAAATGCTTTACCAAGCAGCTCAGCAATGCACAACAGTTGGGCCTCCCAAGTTTATGAGTCAGATCTTGTGGTTTTATTTGTACAGGTGCATCAGTTCTAAAACAGAGCAGTTAATAAACAGAAGGACGATCCCTGCCCTGGGGGATCTTAGGTAATTACTGACAAACAGTTCCTCCATGAGAGTGACAGCTTCAAGAAACAGAGAGATCCCACACCATGCCACAGAACAGAAGTGCCCAGCCTCCCTCTGCAGCAGTGTTACTCAAACTGTTTTTAAGTGTGAGCCCAAAACGTATTTTACCGGGGGCTGTGCCCCCTCCACACAGCAACTGCCATCTGTTCCACAGCCAAGTGTGCAGCGGTCCTTGTGTATCTTCATGTGTGAATACAGCCTAGTGCTGTGTACAAAGACCAGTGAATGGGCGCACTTATCCCAAACTAACATTGATGAGAGAGGATAGAGGAAGATGCTTCTGACCCCTCCTTAAAGCACCTGGGGGGGGGAGGAATTAGAGCAAAGTAGGCACTCTCCCCAAATCAGATTGGGGTGATGGTGCAAAAGAGGGGAACTGTCAGCTCCACAGCTCTCACATGGGTCTATGAGAAGCCCATGGCTTGACTGAGGAGAGAAAGAAAGTTTTACTCTCTCATGGTCCTCCCTAGAACATGTCCTCCTTCTAGACCAGCCCCCCTCCCATGTGGTACACATGGCCGCAGTGGCAACTGCTGACACCTGGCTGCCAAATGTTTTTAGAAAGTGGTCAGGGTCAGGTAGGGCTTTTGCCCAGCAAGCCTTCTGATTGGCCACAGGAAGTCTGATTGGCTGTGCAGATTTATAAAAGTGTTGCTACAGCACCAGGAGCTTCACTGTGTGATGGCACGTTAGTTGCAGCAGCCATTTTGTAGCTGGCTGTACCTCCAGCAGCCATTTTGTGCTGTGTCCAAATTCCAAAGATGGCCTCACTCAGACTCAAAAAAGTTGGAACCCCTGTTCTAGACATTACATGCTCCCCAAGACCTAAAGACCTTGTCTCCAGGCAACACGAAGTAAACTTCCGAAGTGGTTTGACCATTGTAATCTCATGCTCACTAAGAATGCGTCTTGCTGGAAACGGATGCCCTTCCAACTCTGTGATTCTGAGTGTGCATGACTGTACCACCACCACTGCCTCCATCAAGCATTACACTTCCACCAACGTGTGCAAAAAAAGCATTTCATTATCACCATCATAATAGCTTTGATGCTTTTTTTCCTATAGGTGACCATTTTAGAAGCTAGCAAACACACAGGAGGCTGAATGGAAACTTATCAGGATCCTGCTGGTGACTGGTTAGGGTTGCCAAGTGTAAATGCCTCCGGAGCGGGGAACTCCCGTCCGGCATCTGAGTGTGCGCGTGCAAAGCACGTGTGCGCCGCACGCACGTCACCCGGAAGTGACGTGACGACGCTGGGAGCGGGGCCACGACCATCCGAGGGAAAACCATAGAGTTTTCCCTCGGATGACCGTGGCCCCGCCCCCAGCGTGCCCTGCGTGGTCGTGTCACTTCCGGGTGACGCGCACGTTGGGGTGGGGTTCCCCCTGGGGCCCGATCTGCCGGCGGCAGGGAACGGGCCTCTGGGGCGGGGGTTTCCTGGCCCCTGGGGGGACTTATCAAGCCATTGCCTGGTATGTGGATTTGGACCCCGGACACTTGCCTTACAGTCATAGGTCAAGACTGATTCTGATCCTCCTACTGTGGTAATGTACCCAGTAATATCACTACTTCCAGAATCTGGTCCCAGCTATTCCCATTAAAAACAACATTTCAATGGCAAAATTTCAATATTTGGATTTTTAAATTGGGAGACATTTAAAAAAAAAAAAAGACTTCCGAAATGTTTTGAACCCAGTGATTAAGTAATTGGATACCTAAAAGGTTGAGGTTACAAGCATACATTAAAAAAAGATTAAACAAAACAATATATCTTTAATATTACAGTGCACTTAAATAGTTCATTAAAAACAAAATAGGCCTTTAGGCCATACAGGTCACACACAGCGGTACACATTACGTACAATGCAGTATTCTCATTGTAGCACACTTTGCAGTATACATTGCTTACAATACAGTACACTCTTAGTAGCTGCACCTTTACTGGTGCAGCACACACATATATATATACACACTGTGGGTGTGAAGGCAGAGCTGGATTCAGTGTGATTATACTATCTCTCATTGCCTTTGGTATGGCTATAAAAAGGAGGAGGAGGATTTGGATTTGTATGCCACCCTTTACTACCCAAAGGAGTCTCAGAGCGGTTTACAATCCCTTTCCCTTCCCCATAACAGACCCCCTGTGATGTAGGTGGGGTTGAGAGAGCTTTGAGAGAACTGCTCTTGAGAGAACAGCTCTGGAAGAACTTATGACTGATCCAAGGTAGGGTTGCCAAATTGTACCTTGTCCTGAAGCGGGGGACTCTCAGGTCGATCTATAGAGTTTTCCCTCGGATGACTGTGGCCCCGCCCCCAGCGTGCCCGGCGTGGTCGCGTCACTTCCTGGTGACGTGCACGTCGGGGTGGAGTTCCCCCCGGGGCCCGATCCAGCGGCGGCAGGGAACGGGCCTCTGGGGCGGGGGTTTCCCCGCCCCCCAGGGGGATTTGGCAAGCCTAATCCAAGGTCACACCAGCAGCTGCATGTGGAGGAGTGAGGAATCAAACCCATTTCTCCCAGATTAGAGTCCGTGCTCTTAACCACTATACCAATCCAGATGTAGTACTCCCACAGAGTATTTCTGTGCCACACAATGCTTTACATGGTTATTTTGCCCCCCCAATACCTTAGTGTGTATGTAGTATTAAACTGGGACCAATGAAGAAGGCCTTTGTGGTCAAAAGGCATCTGGTCTGACTTCATTGGTTTATTGGTTTTAATCAGTGCTACTAAGAGTATACGACATTGTACATAATGTGTACTGCAGAGAGTGAGACCTGTATGTTAGTTTGGGATTTTGTTTTTCATGAACTATTCAAGTACCCTGTAATATAAAAGGTATGTTTTGTTTTAATTTTTTTAATGTACGCTTGTAATCTCAACCTTTTAGGTATCCAATTCCATTTTGGGGTTGGGTTTTTGCCCCTTCTTTTCTGTTGCCCAATGATTATGTATGCAGGCAACACAGGAACAGTTTTATTACGCACCAGTATTTCATACTGAGATTTCCTCTCCAATAATGTATAGTGTATATGGTGTGGGGGGACACAGATTCTGGCCAGTAGAGGGGGACAAACTTACACTGTGAATTCAATATGGGTGTTGATTCCAGGAGAATAGGGATGCCAGCCTCCAGGTGGAGCCTGGAGATCTCCTGCTTTTACAACAGATCTCCAGCTGACAGAGATCAGCTCCCCCCGGAGAAAATGGCTGCTTTGAAGGGTGGACTCTGTGGCACTGTACCATGCTGAGGCCCCTCCCCTCCCCAAACCCCCACCCTCTCCCAGAACCACCCCCAAAGTTTCCAGGTATTTTCCAACCCAGACCTGGTAACCCTACAGGAGAATGAAAACTCACCATTTGAGTTCTGCCATCACTGTATTGTGTTATATACCTCCAACATTAGAACTCATTAGAATAATAGGCCACACCCAACAGCAGAACTTCATTAGCATACTAGGCCACACCCCATGCCTTCCCTTGGCTTGCCTGGGTACCCTGCGGCTACAGGGAGCCCTGGCAAGCCCCCCCTTGAAGGGAAGGGAAGGCAGTTTAAACTGCCTTCCCTTGGCTTGCATGAGCACCCTGCAGCTGTGGGGAGCCCGGGCAAGCCGGTCCTTGGACAGGCCAGGGAAGGCACAGGGAGGCATTTAAATGCCTCCCCGATCCTTCCAGAGCCCCCCCTGGCCCACCTTTGATGTCTATTGCGGGGGGGGGGGGTTGCTCTCTAGGCCTTCTCTCAGTAGCTTACAGTTTTGGCTGTAGTGGGCATGGGCAACTCTGAAGCCAGCTGGAACTCCATTCCTGTGCGTTCCTGCCCCAAAATAGCCCTCCTTCTCCCTCCCACCAGGCCTATTTGATTGAAAAGGGGAACCTAAATCATGCAGCTGTGCGGATGATCGGAGACTTGCTTAACCTGAGCACAGAGGTTTCTCATAGTTTCATTGAATTCCTCCGGGAGATTTTTCTGTTTACTCAGGAAACGAGAGAACGGAACGGGGAACAAAAAATTTCCATTCCTACCATTTACCATTACAGCTCCCCTTTTCCCCCTTTCTCAGTCACTGAATGTCTTGAACCAGGGCATGGCTCCCTGTACGCTTGGGGCCATGGACATGGGGGAGGGGAGAAGAAACCAGCAAGCAATTTGAGCATGAGCCTCACAACTCAGAATTATCCCGGTCCTCAGAATCAGATGCTTCCACACAAGCCAGTTCTGTGCCCTGCTCTGTTCATTAAGTGCTTAGGTGTGCTGCCCTCCCTCAGGCCAACAGACTCATCCCTCTGTGCCTTCTAATGTCTCCGGGTTAGGAGACACCGGAGCCCAGCGCTTGACAGTCTGTTCCTCTGCCTTAAAGTAGGGTTGCCAGGTCCTTACCTTCTGCCGGCGGGGGGTCTCTAGCCTGCTTGCCGGGTTTTTCTGGTCACCATAGAGTTTTTTGCTAAATGCTAGAGCGTCCCCCGCAGAATGTGCAGGGCGTGGCAGGGCTCTTCGGTCGCAGGGCTCCTCCCACTGGAAAGCTGGTTGGCGGATTGGGCCCCCCGAAATCAGGGGAAACCCTGCCCCCTTCAGGGGGATGGCAACCCTACCTTAGAGACATCAGAATATTCTGTGTCTTCCAACCTTCCTTCTGCAGTATAGGATGAAAGTTCTGAATGAACAATTGTTGTCCCCAGGCAAATATTCCCTCCTTAGGTACGGTATAAGAGCAGGTTATGCAATTCTTTGTTTTCCAGGACCAGGCTCACCTTGTTGTTACCACAAACCGCTGCTGCAGAGTAGCATGTGAATCTCCTAGAAGTCCCAGGAAAAGATTGCAAGAAGATCTGCTCTAGGCTTTTAAAAAAGCTTTTTATTACATAGGATTTTTCTCTGTACCAAGGAGGAGAGAATGGAGATTCTCGGTTTGCTTCCCACAATTAGAAAGTACACCTTTAGACATTTATCTCCTATTTTGACATATTTATTGCTTTACAACTGTTGACCTTATAACCTTAGCTTGTTATTTTTGACTTTGGATATCTTAAAACATCATCATGCTACATGCTAATTTCCCTGTCTATAAGTTTGACCCTTACTTTCCATTCCAATGCATTGAAAAAGTGTGCATGCACACGAGAGCTCATACCTTGAATAAATCTTCGTTGGTCTTAAAGGTGCCACTGGACTCAGAATGTGTTCTACAAATGGACTTGACTAGTTAAAATTGGTAGCTTGCAGGTTCCTATAACATGTAGCTCTTATTCAAAAACATTTTGCAGAACTGAGCCTCCGTTAGTGAAGAATTCTAGGCCCCTCATTATTTGATGCCTGCGCATACATCAGAAGGGACCTGTCTGTCTCTTCTAGTCTTACAGGTAGGATGAGATTGCTGGTGGCTTTGATATGCTACCCAGTCCCTTCCAGCTGCTTCTGGTATGCTCAATAGCACCGTGATAGAGATCCTGAGGAAAGGAGAGACACGATTATGGTGTTCTACCATCCTTCTGGTTCCTCAGGCCCCGCAAGCACCATCCTGGCCATGTCTTCGTCACCTCCATGGCAGAAGCCACCCATCTCATTTACTTCCATTCACCCCTCTCGCCTGTTAAGACCTGGGCACTGTGGTCACTGAGTGAGCCAGGGGCCACCAAAGTGCCATGGGCCTGTCCTGAGAAGTTCTGAGAAGAAAAAGAAGGGATTGACAGCGGCACTTCCATCAGTGACCTCCCCTCCAGGATCACCACCTACCCTGACCACAACTTCGCCAAGAGCCTGGGGGTCATCCTAGGCTCTCAGATGTATGGGGATGACTATGAGTTCTTTGCTACCCTGAGCCCCCCCCCCCAAAAAACTGTTCAAGTGGTCCTGAGGGCATTGGCTGCCATCCACCAACGCCCTCTTCAGGAGCGGCGATGTCTTTGCAGCCGGTGGGTGGTCAAGAAGCAGAAGCTGGATCCCCGTGCTACGGGGGCTTTCACCCTCTTCAGGCCCTACCAGCTGAGTGAATATGCTGAGGCCCTGGCCAGTAAAGAGGGAAGGATCTGTTTTGCTGGGGAGCACACAGCGTTGCCCCATGGGTGGACTGATACTGCAATTAAATCAGCCAAGGATATCCATCAAGATGGAAGGACACAGGGCTGTGTTTGTGGTGGAGACAACAAATTCTGGGAACCGGGATGTCTTAAATCTCCTTGATCAGCTGTGAGGACACCTTCAACTTTGCTTGCTCAAACTGACCAAATGAGCATGAGCTTGTGCAGTTCAGTCAGTGGCATTTCAGAACTGGATTCCATTTTGGCACCCTCTTCTTTGTTAATAAACTTTATTGTCAATAAACAGATACAATGACATATAAAACAATATATGCAACCATTACATTAATAACAGCAATAGTAAGAACAATGAGAAATGTTTGAATAAACGAATACATCATGAGAGGAATCAACAACTGTAAATAGTATAAATAAAACTTTAATAAACCATTGTTATTGTATCTAAGATTGAAGCGTAATCATTTTTGGTCGATAAAAATACCAAGAAGGGAAAACAGGTTGAAGTAAAATTGGAATCAGTAGAGTCTGAAGATCTAGAAAAGATAGCATCAGAAAGTTTATCCACAAGGCAAAATTCACATAGTTTCTTTATCCATTCAGAGATGGTGTGAGATGTGTATTATTTTTCCAAGATTTGGCTATAACAAATCTGGCTGCCGCACACAATAAAGCAATGAGTTCTTTGTGTGGTGGAAGAGGAATATAAAGTTGCCACACATCAAGTAATAATGATTCTGGATCAAAAGGCATGTTGTATGTCGTGATATCAGAAATGTGGTGGATTATTTCTTGCCAAAATGCATGCCTATATTTGCAATCCCACAGGCACCCTCAAGAGTAAAGGGACTAGCCTAGCACAGGCCTTGACAAATTTTCTTTGGCTCTAAGACCCAAACTTAGGAGCCAGATTCATTTATTTCTGTGTTCAGGTTTTATATCTTAATAACCATGCTGATTATCGCTACTATAACCCCTACATTCTTCACAGTTTTTCATAATTTTATTAAATCTATGACTAAATAGTATATAAGTAAGCACTGGCCTGTCCACGTGTAAAGTGTTGTCAAGTCGCAGCGGACTTACGGCAACCTCCTAGGATTTTCAAGGCAAAAGTTGAACCAAAGTGCTTCGCCATCGGCTGCCTCTGCATAGCGACCCTGGATTTCCTTGTCGGTCTCCTATCCAAGTACTCACCATGGCTGACCATGCTTAGTTTCTGAGAGCTGATGAGGCTGGGCTAGCCTGGGCTATCCAGGTCAGGGCAAGCTCCGGCAAAACGAATAGTGCTTTTCGTCTCTCAACCGAGTCAAAATATTTACTTGGTCCGTACATGCTGTTTAGCCACTGTTGTCCAGCAGAGGGAGTATTTTCCATGGACCTAGGGCTCCTTGTCTCATTGGATGGCTTTGAGAAAACTGCTCTTTTTCAGCCTCATACTTGTATCTGTAAAATGGGCATAATAGTGACCATAGAATATAATTTAAAGGGCCCAGTGAGTCGGTCTTGCAAGACCCCCCCCCCTTGCTGGTATTTTACTGGGATAACGAAGGTGAGCAATAGATGGATGGATGGATGGATGGATGGATAGATGGATAGATGGATAGATGGATAGATGGATAGATAGATGGGGGAGAGAGAGAGAGAGAGAGATGATAGATAGATAGATAGATAGATAGATAGATAGATAGATAGATAGATAGATAGATAGATAGATAGAGAATGGAAACTCCAGCTGCTGAACAATGCTGCAGCTTGGTTATTATCAGGAGCTAGATGGAGTGTGCATACAACTCCCATTCTGCAGTCACGCCACTGGCTGCCCATCATGGCCTTGGACCCTCATGTCTGCGAGACCATCTTTCCCCTTATGCTCTACCACAACAGCTTTGTTCATTGGAGCAGGGTCTTCTGCAGGTGCCACCCTGCGAATGGGCAAAATCAACAACTGCCCGTAGGTGTGCCTTCTCTGTTGTGGCCCCCACCTTGTGGAATGGCCTCCCTGAGGAGGTCAGAAAGGCTCCCCGTCTCCTGGCTTTCCACAAACTGTGCAAAACTGAATTATTCAAGAGGACTTTTCTACGCAGGCAATGGAGTCACACTGCACTAAATGATTCACGAGTTACTTGGGTAAATTATTAGGGACTGTGCTCTATAATACTGTGTACAGTTTGCTGTAAGTTTGCTCCTACTATGTAATTTCTGCACTATTTAATGTGTCATATAATCACTTATACTTTTGCGTCAGTTCTGTTTTTTAGATTTCTGGGTGGTTCTACAACCCAAACCCTATTTCATTGCTTACTGAATATCCCATCCTGTTGAATGTATCAACTGTCTATGCGTAATCTGCCTTGAGTCCCAGTGAGAAAGGTGGACTGTAAATAACGTACATAAAATAACACAAATTTGCTCAGAAGCTCTAAACACATAAGAAATAGCTGATCTGTGTTGCGTATGTACTTTGGCTTAAGAAGCCTGTAGCAGGAAGAAGAAGAGATTGGATTCATACCTTACTCTTCACTACCCCAAGGAGTCTCAGAGCGGTTTACAATCTCCTTTCCCTTCCCCTCCCCACAACAGACACCCTGTGTGGTAGGTGGGGCTGAGAGAGCACTTGACAGAAACTGCCCTTGAGAGAACAGCTCTGAAAGAACTTATGACTGACCCAAGGTCACACCAGTAGCTGCATGTGGAGGAGTGGGGAACCAAACCCGGTTCTCCCAGATTAGAGTCTGCCACTCTTAACCACTATACCAAACTGGCTCTCAGATCAGACCCAAGCCCTCCTAGCCCACCATTCTTTCCAAGAATCATGGCAACCAGCAGGCACCATGTGGTCCATCAAAAATCGGCCAGAATTCCACTGATGGTTCATGGTCTTCTCACCTGCACAGTGTAACTAAGGTATCCTTTGCCCAATGAGTGACCTGTGATCATCTTGTCCTCTTTCTTCCAAGATGGTGACCATTTCCATATCCATGATACCATATCACATGTTATCTGATGAGAGACTGAGCTGTACATGATTTCATTCACTTGTGAATTCATGATTGCAGTTTATTTTTTAAAAGCACTTCTGAAAGCCTGCAAAATGGTAAAGAAAGGCTTCCAAAGAATGTGTAGGCCTCCACGACATCTGGTCAGAGGAAGCTGAGGAACCAGAATAGAGCCTTGAAGGACTTCCGCTTTTGGTAAGTCGTTTAATCCTTGTGCTGCTGAATCAGAGTTATTCACATGTTTCTGCAAAGCTCACCTCCAGATGAACATTTCCCTTTGAGTCTTTTTCTCCAGAAGTCTTGCATACAGTTTGAAAAGGGGGAATGAAATGGCCAGAGGTTGGTGAGTTCTGTGTAAAATGGTAAGCCTCTGGATTTGAACTAGAAGGGAAGGACGTGGAGTGGGAAAGGTACAAGAAAAGGATGTCAGCACAGGCTGATGGGTGAGGTATTTGGGAACAGAGAAGACCCTGCTGGAATCTGGTTTTAGTGGGAAACAGTTTGGGATGAATGAGGGAGGGGGTGGATTCTTTGGAGGGCACTGATCATTAAAGTCCTTCGAGACCATCACTAGACTGCAGGGCCAATAAAGTTTGGATGGGCCGGTCCTCTTTCGGGGGGCCTTTAAGAGCCCTTAATTTCAATGGGCTTAGATTACAGTAACTGCTAGGGTTGTCCACTCTGGACTGGGACATTTCTAGAGATTTATAAGAAGTCAGAGTAGGTTTTTATACGAAGTGGCTTACAATTCTATTCCCTCCCTCTCCCCATAATAGTCACCTTGTGAGCTAGGTGGGGCGGAGAGAGCTCTGAGAGAACTATGACTGGCTTCATGTGGAGCAGGAGTGAGGAATCAAACCTGGTTCTCCAGATTAGAGTCAGCCACTTTTAACCACTACACTGTGCTGTCTCTACAGCCAGGGGAGGGCAGAGTTTCAGGGAGGGAGGGATCTCAGCAGGGTATAGTTCCAATAGAGCATGCCCTCCAAAGCAGCCATTTTCTCCACGGGAACAGTAGTTTGGAGATCAGTTGTAATTGCAGGGCATCTCCAGGCTCCACCTGGAAGTTGGCAAGCCTAAACTTTGTGTGGGATTCTACATTGTGAGGCTGAAATCTAACAGATGCTTCCTTGCATGGATTGGCTGTGCTGGAGGGAACTTCATTTGTTGAATGGCTGCCTCTAACAACTATCAAAGGCAAAGGAAACCTGAGGGGTTGGGGTGGGAAGAAGGTGGTGGGGGGGAAAGGCTACATAAATAAAAAGGAAGGAGAGGTTTGATATTTGGTCTCCCTTGCCAAAACCCCTAGCCACCCAAACCTAGGACTTATTCCACCAGAGAAAGCGTAGCTATCATTTAGCTGTTGTATCTCTCATGGGGCTGTCACTGGCAGATCTCAATTGATTTTTAACAAGCCGTAGCGAATCTCTGGGAGACGGGAGAGAAGGGAAGGCAGTGGCTGCCAGAGTTGCCCAGGGAATTAGCATTATTAATTACCATACTAATTGTTCCTCCGTACCACAGGTGTATAGTTCCCAAGGCACAGGCCGCAGCTGCCTCACCGTATCAGTGTGATCAAACAGGCTCAGGTAGGCTGTGAGGGGAAGGAGCCGTTTTGCTTCTGTGATGGCGTATGTGATTATGTAACAGCGTCCCAAGAGCACAGCTACTCTGGTTCTACCAGAATGTCCTTGAATTAAACTTGAGCTCTTACGTAAGAGCTTGCGAGAGCCTTACCAACGTTTGTAACAAAAGCCTATTGTGGCTACGAAGGCTGTGACTGACTGAGCTGCAGGGCAGTCTTGCAGTCTTGGCCTGATGCGTTTGGGATCGGAATGGAGGGCTGGGCCAGGAAGTATTGGTGGGGAAGTGCTGGTGGTTCCAAATATAGAAGCTGTTCTGTTCATACCATATAGACAGACTGGGTGGGGGAAATTATATGTCAATTCATGTCCTGTAAAGCTGGGTTCTAGTGATGAAGGGCAAACTGAGGCACATAGCTCACCTGTTGACCCAAGTCTTATTGTTGGCCAACCCTGGGGCTTTCAAAACCGAGATCTGGTTCACAGATCTCCAAGCATATATATGTGTGTGCGTGTGTGCGTATTTCAAATATTTTATTTATTTAGCTATTTATACCCCTACTTTTCGCCCCAACAGGGAACCAAAGCAGCTTACAACCGTGTTCTCCCCTCACAACAGGGAGGCTGTGAGTAGGTGAGGCTGAGAGAAAAGTATTGGCCCAAGGTCACCCAGTGAGCTTCCATGGCAGAGTAGGCATTTGAACCCAGGTCTGCTGCTACTACACTTCATTCTAGCTCTCACAGTTACAGCTGCACAGGACCCTGGCCTGATTCCAGTCAGAGTTGTGTGAGGATGCCAGACGGGGTTTCAGCCTCCCCCACAAACATGGCTCCATACACTGAAACCCCCATACAAACAACCCCCCCCACACACACAGAGCTATAATACTTCCTTTAAAGAGATATTAACAGTCCAAAATGGCAGTGGAAGTTTCAGTTTGTGAAGCCACAGAGAGTGGTGTCTGTGGGGAAGAGTTAAACAACACGACCTTTCCCCATCTGAATTGGGACCATGTGGTGCCTAGGAAGGGCCTATGCTGCCTGAGGAGGGAAAGTTCTGTCAGGCAGCCTCTGCCTTCTGCCTCTCAATGCCATAGCCTCTTAGGCCTTATTATCGCCACCTCACTCATTCCCCCTTCTGCACAGCCAGTGTGGTGTGACGGTTAAAAGGATTAAGATCTGGGATGCCCAGGTTGAAATCGCCACTCTGCCACTGAAGCTCACTGGGTGGCCTGGGGCTAAACACCCTAACTTACCTCAAAGGTTGTTGTAAGGACATAAGGGAGGAAGGGAGCGTGGTGTAGTGGTTAAAGTGTCATACTAGGATCTGGGAAATCCAGGTTCGAATCCCCACTCGTGCTGTGGAAGCTTGATGGGTGACCTTGGGCCAGTCTCACTTTCAGCCTAGCCTACATCACAGGGTTGTTGTGAGGACAGGCCCATAGCTACAGTGGGGCATCTCGGGGCTAGGCCCCCTGACTTACTGGCAAGGCCCCACGACTTCCCATCCAGCCAAGAGCCCCTGAGCAGTGGCAGGTGTGGGGAAGGAGCCGGGGATTCCCGCACAGCTGTCCGGCATAAAGGGCCAGCTACTGTGGCCATGTGGAGCCAGACAGCACCTCTCTATTTCCCCCAGAAACTGAATTAAGTTACCTTTAATTTGATTAGCCAGTGCCCCCCTAAGACATTTAAATGCCCCCTGACTTTAAAAATCCTGACTACGGGCCTGTGTGAGGATAAAAGGTCGGAGAAGAGGATGATGTAAGCCACCTTGGGTCCCCATTGGGGTGAAAGGTGGGATATAAATAAAGTAAATCAATAAACTGTTATGGGCCTCCATTGGAGAGAAAAGCAGGGTAACAAAAATATTTAAAAATACATTTAATGATTCTTCAGTACTGTGCAGTATCTTCTCGGCAGAAGTGGTCTATCAGAGCCACCAGAACTCCAAGGCAGTGTTGTCTGACAAAGCAATGCCAGACTGGAAGCACTCTCAAACTGGTTGCTAGTTACCATTCACTGAGTCAACATCCAGAATTCTGGGCAGGTCACTTTAAAGCCTCAGCGCTTCCATACAGAAAATGGGAATAGAACGAGCACCCGAGTGCACCAGGGAAGTTAATTAGTTGGCATGCTCCAAGGCTGAAACAGCTCTGGGCAGTCTGTGTTGTTATGGCCTCTGCTTCACCGGCAAGCTGAGATGCTTTTGTGGCATACCATAATATGATACATGAGGGAAGCATTTCCTTTGTGGAAGGAGCTGACTACCCCAAGGACGCTCAAAAACCACAACAATTTCCTTTTAAAATTATGGGGTGTGCCCATCACGTTCTCTTAGAACCAACAAAATTCTCATCATTCTAATGGCTGGGAGTGGTCAAGGAGAGAGAGAGAGAGAGAGAGAGAGCGAACTGGAGAGAGAGAGAGAGAGAGAGAGAGAGAAGATATGTATTTCAAGGATTGGTGTTTCCTCCCTTCCCTGAGTGTAGCCCATAAAACTCAATGGGGTAAATTAAGATTCAGGCATACTTAATATAATAAAAGCTTAGTTATACAGTAAAATAAAGGAGGGGGCCAGTGGCACTTTGAAAACTAACGAAGTTTATCCCAGCCAATTTATATACACTGGGGGGGGGGGGGGGGGAGAGATACAAAGAAGCACTGGTTCAAAACAAGATCAGATCCCAAGAGTAATCAGCGCACCCAGCAAGGGTGTGAGACACTCCCAACTGTTGTTAGACAGGCAAAACGCAAAACCTAGCGCAGAATGAAACAAGACAAGCAGATACAACTGGAATTTACAGAGGTTTAGCTGAAGTAACCAACATCTGTAAAGGGTGGGAAAGGCAGGCAATGAGCATCTAGCACCTATAGATGCTAATATCTTGCATATCCTGCCCCTTACTGATGAAATAAGATAAGCAGATATGGTAGGAAGCTGCAGTAATAAACATCTATAAATAATAAACATCTACAAGGAGGTGGGATGTGCTAGATTTTTACACCTATAGGATATCTGCTCATCTTATTTCATCCTGCCCTAAACTTTACATTTTTGCATCTCTAACGATGGTTAGAAGCATCTCACACCCACTCTGAGCAACCAGACGGATCTTTGGATTGGACCTTGTTTTGAATCTGTCTCTTACCCTGCCTCCCCAATCATTCTCGTTGTGTATTTAAATTCGCTTGAGCAATGTACCCCCCTTGCATCTGATGAAGTGAGTTCAGACTCACAAAGGTTTATGCTGAAACTGATATTGTTAATCTTTAAGGTGCCACATAACTCCTGCATAACTCGTGTTTTACTCGGCTACTGAGGATGAACCCGGCTACCAATGTTCCCTCTAAGCTGTGGAGTCCTGTGAGCAAAAATTCTACTTTGTGAGTTACTGGCATTAAAGCTGTGAGCGATCAATTTGGCTACTGCATAAATTAGCTTGCTCTGGAGCCATCCCTTCCTGAGCGAAGACAAAACTCTGTGAGCCGGAGGCTAAAAAACGGTGAGCTAGCTCACACTAACTCAGCTTAGAGGGAACACTGCCGGCTACCAATCTGGAGCTAGCGTACAGTGTGACTGATGTAGATGGGGCTTTCTAAAGTTACAAAAACCAAAAGAAAGGACTTTCCTGAGGGAACTTAGAATTCAAATAGGACGCCAGCTGCCTCAGCAAAGAGACAATCCTAAGACCTTCCATTTGTCAAACTGGCTGCTGGCAGGGACGACACCAATCACCACAACAGAGTCAGGGACCAAGTTTGTAAACCTGAGTTGTAGCTCAGTGGTAGAGCCAGGGGTCATTTAGTAGAAAAAGAGGTGCAGGAGCTCATTAGCATAACTCATTGGCATAACTTATTTGCATATGCCACCCCCCCTGACATCACCGGAAGTGTGTGAGAAGGCAACACCCACCGCTCAGGCTCCACTGGACTGTTTTGGATTGCTAGCTATTGGGAGGGGGGGACGTGCAGATCTGTCCTCGCAGAGGAGGGAGAGCTTGTACCTGAATAAAACTTGGTCTTAAAGGTGCCATTGGACTGTTTTGGACCGGGGGGGGGGGGCTCGGAAACTTACCTGGCTGCTTCTTGCTCTGGCTGAGGGCTGCTGGGAGCAGGGGGTGGGGCTTGTTGCATGTGCCCGCCCCCTGGGCTCTTTACTGCCGGAACTCTGCTCCTGTGCACTCCTGCAGGAAATGACCCCTGGGTAGAGCCCTTGCTTTGCATGCAGAAGGTCCCAGGTTCAACTCCCCAGCACCACCCATTAAAGGGACCAGGCAGTACTGACCTTGATAGGTCAGTGGTCTGATTCAGTAAGAGGCTGGATCATATGTGACTTTACTCCACCCTGAGTTTCATTTGTCAGTCAAGCGTGCGTGACAGCGATGGAACTGGTTTTTATAGTTATTGACTCGCAATATGTCTGTCATTATGTTGAGTGTGGTATGCATGCTGTGGAAGGAGGGGTTTTCTTTTGTAGAAAGTGGCACACGCTGCACCCCACACTTAAGCCTGGGTGACTCCATTTCCCACCTAAAACTGCAACAAGCTGCAGTTAGTATTCATGAATCCCATGTCCTGGGGCCAAAGACCTTTTTCTCTCTCCCCTCCTCCCCCGCCAATTAACATCTAGTCTGAGGAAGTATTCTGTGTCATTTGAAAGCTAACACAGTTTTCCGTGAATCTTGACTGGTCCTAATAAAGGTGCTATTTGCTGCTAGGGAATTCTCTGCTGTTATTTATGTGCCAAGGATCATGTTATTCCTGGAGATATCCCATGACGCCAGATTCCCGTCCAAATACCAGCTATCACATCTCCATCCTTGGCATAAATAGAATATAGACCTCCCTGTTTATAGCTTATGTCTGTTCAGTGAACAGGTGATGCCCATCTGGCTTCAAAAATTGTGAGGAAACGCCACAGGGCATATTCCACACAAGTTGTGCCTCTGCATTATCACTCTCCAGTTTTGCTTCAGAGCTCCCAAGGAGACTTGCTCAATCTTCATTCCATAGAGGAAGAAAAACATTTCCTTCGAGCCGGAATCGAACCAGCGACCTAAGGATGTCTACAGTAGTTCTCTACAGTCCTCCGCTCTACCAGCTGAGCTATCGAAGGAGTTGGCAGCTCTTCTGAGTCACCCCTTTTCACAGTTTGTCGGTTGCCTAATAGTAGTGACAGCTCATGCAGTTCTTTTGTTTTCACTTAGCGTCAGCTCATCCTCTTTTAAGTTCAGAGGAGTTCAGTAGTCTCCGTTTGAAAGAAGTGATGTTACCAAGAATCAGATGCTACATAGGCTGTATTCGTTTCCTGTGTGTGCATTAAGAGGGAAAAAAATGTACAGGTTTTGTACTCAGACTCCAGGACAGTAGTGTCCTGCAGCCATCTCCTGCAACGTGCAGCTGCATAAGACAGTTCCGTGGGTCACATTGAAGAATCCCGTGGGATAGCAGTGAGGTCTAACAGGATTGGCCAGCACCCCACATAAATTGAATATGCTCCACACAATTCTCTGCAAGACACAGGCTGCAGACACACCGGAGGTTTGGCGCAATCTGGCTGCACTTCTATTTGCGGCAGCTTAAATTGTTACAGGAAGTTTTGATCAGACAGCCCTCCCTGAACTGGCTCCCCTGCACGCTTGCCACATGGTCCATCGTTCAGATTGTTGCGGCATTCTTTTTTTGTTTTGGTCTTTCACCCACGGGCATAAGGGTGTATCTAAAGCTCTGGCTCATGAGAGTAGTCCCATTTGCTTCAGTGCATTTACCGTTGTGTCAGTCATGGGCTGCTCTCAGACTCTGATGCAGAAACAGGAGAGAGGAGTTTTTTGGGGGAGGTGTTATCACTTGAAAACAACTCCCCCAGGGACTCCCGATCCAGAATGACTACTTGGCCGAGGTGATTGACAACCTCAGGATGATTATGCACTTATGCAAACATTGCTATCTGATCCAAAAAAAAAAGGAGGCAGAACTGGAAGGGAAGGTTCAGACTTCCCCAAAGGCTTATTTCACAAGAGGGGAGTTCAGACAGCCAGAAATGTGGAGTGGATGCACTGGCATCCCTAAATACCGGACTTTCCCCAATGCCTGATTACTTCGCTTCCAAAGCGAGCCAAAGCGGGGTGCCGATGACTGGGGCACGAAAGACAGATGTTGTTGTCTGATTGTGCTCTTTAAATCCACAAAGGTAACGCAACTATATCGGCGTGAACTGCTCGTGTGACCACAGCCACAGAGACTCTTTAGCAGAAAAGTTGGCATGGATGAGATGTTGATGTGTCCTGAAGGTCAAAATTTAAAAACTGCTCTGTAGGAGTACCATGCATTCAGAGGGTAAGTCTGTGGCTGAGCTACTGTGTAATAAATGGAACACGGGTTCCTGCCACAGGCCTTTTAAAGGCCTCAGGGATCCTCCTACCAGGTACAGATGGCAAGAAGGTGAGACACCCATGCAGGGTGCTGAAGAGAGGGTAGGCTTGTTCTGGATTCTTTGCATTTATTTTTAAATGTTTGTTTACTTCATTTATTGCTGACCTTCCTCACTGGTACTCCAGGAAGATTACAAAAACGTTTAAAGCAATTAAATCAGAAAGCAGGGGGCCTCTAATAAACAGTGCAGTGGGACTCAAACAGCAGCAGCAAAAAATCTGAACACAAACAAAAATCTATCTGACAATCAATGTTCCCTCTAAGCTGTGGAGTCTTGTGAGCAAAAATTCTACTTTGTGAGCTCCCGGCATTAAAGTTGTGAGTGAGCCATTTGGCTACGGCATAAATTAGTTTGCTCTGGAGCCATCCCTTCCTGAGCTGAGACAAAAATGTGTGAGCCAGAGGCTAAAAAACTGTGAGCTAGCTCACACTAACTCAGCTTAGAGGGAACACTGCTGACAATGCCCTTGTACAGAAAGTGGGTTGCAAGAGGAGAAGACAATGCAGTGAAGGAAGAGGACATGTACAAGAAACATTGCAATAGACTACAGTTCGATTCCATTGTGAAAGCTACCTCTGTATAAACAACAGTTCCAATACCTTTTTTTAAAAAAGCCCTCCAGATGCTAGTGTTTCAGATGCATGCCCAGATTGCAGCATGATGCTTGACTAGCATGATGCACAGCAGAGAAAGGTGAGATGTACATTATTTAAATAGACTCAGGTGGGCATCTGTGTTGGTCTGAAGTAACAGAACAAAGTCTGAGTCCCGTGGTACCTTTAGGACCAAAAATGTTTTATTCTGGGTATAAGCTTTCGTGTACATGCACACTTCTTCAGATGCAGACTTCTTATTTAAATACAATTAAATGTAATGAAGAAATGAAGAGCATCCCTCCAGGGCAGACAGTGGCTGAGACAGTCCTGCTGGTAAGTGGCAACCCCTGGGGAGCTTTTAGGGGCATTGTAAGGCAGTGCACAATGACATGTGACACCACTGTGATGTCACTTTTGGTCATGTAACCAGAAGTGAAGTCATGCATCTATGGTAAAACCATAGAGGTTTGGGAGGATTGTTAGCCTGTCAAGGCGACACATGACATCACTTCTAGTTATGTAGCTGGAAGTGACGTTGCGGCACTCCAACTCCCCTCTCCACAATTTGTCCCACTGCTGCATGAGAGGTCTCCCACTATAGTGCTATAATTAAAAAAAAAACATGGTTCCCCTAATAGGAGTGGATTCCTGGAACTTTTCCTAGGTCTGCACTAGATTCCTACAAGACACAAGTCATTGTGTTATTTCTGATCTACTGAATGTGTGTTCTTCTGTGTCGGTTAGAATTGGAAGTCACCAAATTCTAATTCATCATTTATGTATTTGAACATTAATATCTCACCTGAGTCAAGTGTGGATTACAACTACATACATAAACCATCAGATAACAGCAAAAACAAACAGCTAAACAGTGAAACCAGCCTACAATGGATGGGTGCTACAGCTGAAAACGCATAGGTCCCTAGTTGCATAGAACTGGCCTGTCAGCTTGATGGTATCACCCAAAAAGCCTGCTGAGCAGATCTGAGTTGGTGCACAGGTTCATATCAGGAGAGGCAGCCCTTCAGGTATGCAGGTACTTGGTTCTGAAAGACTTTAAAGGTAAGAGCCAGCAGCTTGACATCAGAGACAAGTTGTTTACAACAGTGTTGGGCCAAAAGTAAAATCCAAAAAGCCCAGAATGCCATCCATGTAATACATTCATTAGGATGAACCCAATGACACATAACCATGCGCAAGCTTTCGCCTTCCCCAGAACTCTGCATCATGCCGCATGTTACAAAATAAAATAATGAAAAGGCAGATCTTAAGGACATCAGTAGGTCATAGAGTTAAGAAGACCTTCTCATGCCAGCGTATGGTGGATTTGCTGGCAGGAGAAAAAGAAGTAGGTTGCCGGTTGCCGCAGGTCTGTAGACAATGCACCTTTTCAGTACTGGCGCAAGTTCATTCGGTCCACAAGCATAATATCCTACGTCACTCTCTAGTAAATTCCAAAGAAGACGATGCCACAATCTCTCCCTTCATTCGGAACCAGATGGACTGGAACTGAACAGCTTCCAAGGACCACAACCTTATTAAGCGCATTTGTCAGATTCCAAGAAAGATTTCAAATCTCTCAAAGCAATTACATTTGATCCCACCATGTGTCACTGGTCCTTTCCGCATTTGCCTACCACTCCGGATTCTCTCAGTGTTCGAGTCCA
>NW_015167622.1:88561-88842 GCF_001447785.1 Gekko japonicus
ACCTGGATTAAAAAGAAGGTTGAATTCGATTTTAGTTCAGAATCGCTTGGAGGACACCACAGTGAAAGTGGATTAAAGGACCACTGAAAGGACCACTGAAAGGGAAGTTTAACTTACGGCAGTTCCATTTGCGCAAGATGTTGCACAAGTGCTCTTTAAGGTCAAGTGCCGATTTTTCGTTTCCAGTCTGCATTGCCGAGTAGAAAAATCATAAGGGAAATGTATCTATCTATTTATTATTTCAATTTGTATGCCAGCCCTCCCCCACAAAGTGGGGCTTG
>NW_015167622.1:88905-92028 GCF_001447785.1 Gekko japonicus
AATACAGCAACCCCAGGCAAGTCACAACTGATAGTGGTGGCTATTTGATGCAGTAGAAAAGAGCAAGACTCCGGGAGCCCCTTAAAGACTAACAAAATATGAGGCAGGGTAGGAGCTTTCATGAGTCACTGCTCACTTCTTCAGAAGTGTGTCTGAAGAAGTGAGCTGTGACTCACAAAAGCTCCTACCCTGCCACATATTTTGCTACCCTTCAAGGTACTCCCGGGCTCTTGCTCTTTTCGACTGCTACCCACCTTGATCTATTTGATGCAGTCATTATAATAGTCCAAATTGGAAGTTTTACTTAGTTTATTTATATTTCCCCTTTCTCCTCAGTGGGGCCCCTAAAGTAGCTTACATCATTCACCTCTCCTTTGTTTTATCCTCACAACAACTCTGTGAGGCAGGTCAGGCTGAGGGTGGGTGACTGGCCCGAGTTCACCCAGCAAGGTTCCATGGCAGAGTGGGGATTCGAACCTGGGTTCCCCAGATCCTAGACCAACACTTTAACCACTACACCATGTGATATGGTTTGATCGAAGAAAGCCATTATGGGGGGTGGAGCTGAAGTATGCCTTGTATTATGCCTTGTGCAAGTGGAAATGTAAGACAGGATACAGTCAGGGTGACTTAGGGCAAAGAATACCTGTAGTGACTTTCTGCTAAGGGAAGACCTCTGGCGCGGCAATGTTCTGTGGGATCCAACCCACTGTGAGGACAAATGAGACACGTTTCCCTATGTGTTTATCTTCCATCTATCTTCTTGTACGTAAAAACCCAACAGTTCTTATCCTGTCCTCCAGATTCCACTCTCCCTTTTTTGTATGGGTTGTATTTACTGATTGATTACACATAATCCTTGGCCTGATTATTGTCTGTTGGTCAAAAAAATAAGTCCCATTCCCCTGTTTGCAATGGGAGTAGGAGCCAGGTGGCAAGTTATGCTTGCCGGCACGAAAACGTGCTCACCGTTGACTGTCGAGAATTCTGTGGGCTTCCAGCACACAGTCAACAGCAGAGAGAAACTTGTCCTGAGGTTTTTCAGAGGCTGGAACCAGATGCTACATGAGATATGTGGTTGCGGCTGGAAACAGAAGCCATATGTATCTTCTCTTCTTATGTGGGGCTTAGTGACACAGGATATAGTCATGGTCAGTAGCACAGACAGCTTTAAAAAAGAGATTCATGGAGCATAGGTCTATCAGTGGATGTTGACCATAATCATTAAACAGAGCCTCAGGGTTCAAAAGTTGAAAGCCAGTTGGCATGGGGCAGCAAGGGGGAGACATTAGTCTTTGTGCCACTCACTTGTCGGCTTTCTGGGTCATCTCGACTACCGCACCCTGACCTGGATGGCCTAGGGCTAGTCCTATCTCAGAAGCCAAGCAGGGTCAGCCTTGGTTAGTACTTGGATGGGAGACCGCCAAGGAAGTCTGGGGTTGCTACTCAGAGGCAGGCCACCTCTGCACGTCTCTTGCCTTGAAAACCCCAGTGGGGTCGCCATAGGTAATCTGTGATTTGACAACACTTTCCACCACCACTGCAGGAAACAGGATGCTGGACGACAGGAAGCACTGGCCTGATCCTGCAAGACTCTTCTTATATTCTTGCATTCCCTAAATAGGTGCGGTAAAAGAAAATGTGGCAGTGGGTCATCATGACCCTCGAAGTTTCCCTGTGCCGGTGCCCCATCCTCTTCACTTACTGCCATTTACGGAAGCAGAGAAAACTTGAAACCTGATGGTTTCACATCTCCCACTTTTTTTGTTCTATAATGTAGTGCCGGGAAGAAAGGAGAAAGAGAGGCAGGTCATGGGTTTTAGCAGCAACCAGACGTCTCTTTTCTAGCCTGAAAGGGAAACATACCAGAGGTGTCCCAAGATAATTTAGTCCTTTGGGCAGAAAATCCAAAAGGTGCCCTCTGTGGTGGCCAAAGATAATTAAACAATTGTCAATCGGCTGCCATTGAACAGTAGCTGGAACCCCATTGCTGTGTCATTTGCCTGCTAATGCCATTCGGCATCTGAAATCACTCCACTTTCCAATCAGTAGGACCAGGGCTATTTTTGGGCAGGAACGCACAGGAACGGAGTTCCGGCTGGCTCCTGAGTTGGCCATGCCCAGCAGGAACTCATTAACATAATAGGCCACACCCAACATCAGAAACTCATTAGGATTTGGCTACATTAGGGGTGTGTGGCCTAACATGCAAAGGAGTTCCTGCTACAAAAAAGCCCTGGGTTTTGACAACAAACAAGGTAAACAGAATAACAAGCAAAAGGTGGGTGTGGCTGGATGAGCACACTTCTGGTAACATGGGGGTGTGGCCTAATGTGCCAATGAGCTGTGCTGTCAGGGGTGTGGCCTAATATGCTAATGAGTCCCTGCTGGGCTTTTTCTACAAAAAAAGCCTTGAGTAGGACAGATGGACTCCCATTCTAGCTGTATCTGAAGAAGTGAGCAGTGACTCACGAAAGCTCGTACCCCTGCCACACATTTTGTTAGTCTTTGGCCACAATCAGACGTGCCTTTAGATCCAACTCAGTTGTGAATGCCTGATGGATCTAAAGGGCACAGTCAGCAACATCTGGGGAAAGTCCTGCAGCCGTCAGCACCCCGTGCTGCCCCGCCATGGAAGCGGAGTTAAAAGACACCGGGGAAAGTCTGGTCCTAATGCTTGCTGATGAGCTACGGATGGACTTTCCCCTGTCTGATCACTCAAGCGTGCACTCAAGCCATCAGGGTGGCCTGCTTATTTCATCCCGACTCGATGCAGTTTTTCCCCCTCACTTAGCAGTATGCACATAACTGCATACTCCATGGGGAATCCTCAGTGTGGATTCCTCGTTTATGTGCATGGGAAACAAAAGGCGAAAAACCCCACACCCGGCCGAAACTGCCGTCTGATCGGGCAGTGACAGGCTGAGCCCGCAGCGACAACGAATGTGTGATCGCGCAATGCCATGTCAATGTCAACTGGAATTCTGGAAGGAAATAATCTTTCAAATTAACAGCATTACACAGCAAACACTTCCTGTCACACCAGAACTCTCACTGCTTAATCTCTGGGACTCTTCATTGTGGGATGACTCCAAAAAGACCCTTACTTCCATTCTTCTTGCG
>NW_015167622.1:92277-99651 GCF_001447785.1 Gekko japonicus
CCTATTATGCTAATGAGTTCCTGCTGGGCTTTTTCTACAAAAAAAGCCCTGTGTAGGACAGATGGACTCCCATTCTAGCTGTATCTGAAGAAGTGAGCAGTGACTCACGAAAGCTCGTACCCCTGCCACACATTTTGTTAGTCTTTGGCCACAGTCAGACGTGCCTTTAGATCCAACTCAGCTGTGAATGCCTGATGGTTCTAAAGGGCACAGTCAGCAACATCTGGGGAAAGGTCCTGCAGCCGTCAGCACCCCGTGCTGCCCCGCCATGGAAGCGGAGTTAAAAGACACTGGGGAAAGTCTGGTCCTAATGCTTGCTGATGAGCTACGGATGGACTTTCCCCTGTCTGATCACTCAAGCATGCACTCAAGCCATCGGGGTGGTCTGCTTATTTCATCCCGACTCGATGCAATTTTCCCCCCTCACTTAGCAGTGTGCACATAACGGCATACTCCATGGGGAATCCTCAGTGTGGATTCCTCGTTTATGTGCATGGGAAACAAAAGGCGAAAAACCCCACACCCGGCCGAAACTGCCGTCTGATCGGGCAGTGACAGGCTGAGCCCGCAGCGACAACGAATGTGTGATCGCGCAATGCCATGTCAATGTCAACTGGAATTCTGGAAGGAAATAATCTTTCAAATTAACAGCATTACACAGCAAACACTTCCTGTCACACCAGAACTCTCACTGCTTAATCTCTGGGACTCTTCATTGTGGGATGACTCCAAAAAGACCCTTACTTCCATTCTTCTTGCGTGAGACAAAAATGTGTGAGCCAGAGGCTAAAAAACTGTGAGCTGGCTCACACCGACTCAGCTTAGAGGGAACACTGCTCTGTACCAAATGGCACGCCTGACCACAGCCTTTAAGGCGCTACTAGGCTCTTGCTCTTTTCTTCCCAATCACTGAGGCAGCACGGTGCAGCAGTTAGAAAGTTGGACCAAGGTTCAAATCTTCAATAAACCACGAAGCTTACAGGATAAATTTGGGCCAGTTTACCTTCTTCCAGCCTAACCGGCCTCACAGGGTTGTTATGAGGAGGGGGGGGGGCAACTATGTACACTGCCCTGAGCTCTGCAGAGGAAAACTGGGATTTTGAAAAACTGCGCTAGATTAATAGGTTGTTCACTTCACCCTGCCTAATAACAGGAGCAAAGCCAAAGGAGCTGCTGGTGGACTTTTGCCTTTAGTTATCTCACTCAGCTAATCTCCCCTCTTCCTCCTGCACTGGATAGGAAAGACTAGCTGTGTGAGATAACTGGAAATAAAACCTGACCAGGCGGCAACAGCATCCCAGGCTCTCCAGCTTGCCCTGAGAGCTTACTATTGGGAGGAGCCTTCAGAGTTGTCAGCTGTCAGAAGAACCTGATTGCTTTTTACAAGGAGACGGCAACTTGACTTGTAAAGTCAAGCAGTTTCTGCAGAAAGGTGCCCGTCAGGAAAAATGGGAGTTAAAATCTCAGCAGCCCCCACCCAGTTTACTGTCTTTCTGCATCTGCAAGTCGACCGTGAGATAAAGTCAAACTGCACCTTTGGGGTAGGGTGGGCTGTAAATACCAATTAACGATGATAATTTGTTTTCCCCAGAGGAAAATGCATGCCAACATTTCGCTAATCCTTTTGCAAACAGCAATTTTCTAGGATTACAGCTCTTTGGGCTGTGACGCCTTTTGTTTCCCGTGATGAGCACTACAGTGATGAACTAATTAGGGAGCTCTTTCTGTAGAGCTGTCAAGATCCAGTGCCCTAACCTGGATGGCTCAGGCTAGCCTGATCTTGTTGCATCTTAAGCTAAGCAGGGTTAGCCTAGGTTAGTGTTTGGATGGGAGACCACCAAGGAAGTCCAAAGCTGCTTTGCAGAGGCAAGCAATGGTCAGCAACCCCTGAATGTCTTTTCCCTTGAAAATTGTGCATGGGCACTATAAGTCAGCTACGACTTGATGGTGCTTTCCGCCACCATCACAAGACATAATGGCCGATTCTGCATTTGCATTTTAAAATCAGTTTCATGCTGCCGTGACGCCGTCTTTCTCTATGCTTGTTTGAACGTTGCTTGGAGAAGATTCTTTTAAAGCAGTGGGGAGGTGCAATGACAGTGGAGCCGCCACAAGAAGGCAATAAACATATGTGGGCTTGCAAAAGTATGCTAGCACTGTTGAGGTGTGAAAATGAAACCAAATGTAGACAACTTTTTTGAAGACGGAGTCAGAAGGCTGGGACACTGGTGGGAAAGACAAATGCAGATTCGACCAATATGTTTCCTGTTTGGTTTTATTAACACACCAGTCAAATAAGGAATCTTTCAGTCACTGCTGTGTGTGGTCAAGAGCCATGTATCTGAGTGAACATGATCCACTCTCGCCAAACAGGGCACAAAGTATGGTTACCAACCTCCAGGTGGAGGAGGAAGTGGAAATCCAAAAACAACATCCGTGACAAAAATAACAAAGAGTCAATAAAGATATGTTGCAAAATCATTTATTGTAGTAATTCTGTGTAAAATTCTCTTCTGTTTTCTGTAGAAAGTTCTCTTCTGTGAAGACCTTGGGTTCTGTTATTAGAGAGTCAATATGGAACATTTCCTTCAAGAGTTGATAAGTAGTAATTGATAAGAATTGTGATTGCTACATGCTCAGATAAAGCAAATATTGTGAAACGAATTGTTTACATTGCGCAGCATTCGTTAGCGTGTGAGCAATAACAGAAGAGAATTTTCTACAGAATCACAGTAAATGATTTTGCAACGTATCGACTCTTGGTTATTTTTGTCATGGTGTTATTTTTGGATTTCCACTTTCTCCCGTGATCTCTCGTTTTTGGCTTCAATCTCCAGGTGGAGCCTGGAAACCTCCTGGAATTTACAACTGACCTACAGAACACAGAGATCAGTTTTGCTGGAGAAAAAGCCCCTCCCCAAACCCTGCCCTCCCCAGGCTCCACCTCCAGATTTCCCAACTCAGAGCTGGCAACCCTCGCTGCAAACCACACTCAACAGCCCGAAGGTTAAAAACCTTCCATCCATTGACACCATGCTTAAGGAACGGCCGGGTTAGGTCCCAACATTATGAAACCCTAAGATCTTCTAGGCAATGACCCACATGCTGGTCATAAGGGTAGTGGTGGAAAGTGCCATTTAGTCGCAGCTGACTAATGGTGACCCCGCAGGGTTTTCCAGGCAAGAAACACATTCAGAGGTGGTTTGGCATTGCCTGCCTCTGCCTAGTGACTCTGGACTTCCTTGGTGGTCTCCCATCCAAGTACTAACCAGAGAGACTGGGCTAGCCTGGGCCATCCACGTCAGAATAAGAGATCTCGAGTCTAGGTTCTGGTTCTCTGCAGCCACACTGCAGCCACAGGGAATGGCCTTTGAAAAATAAAGGAGAGCCCAAACGGGCTTGGAACACCACTGCAGGGGAGGAAGAGCTTCTGTCTCCTCCCCCTAGTTGTTACCATGCAGAGAAACAGTGCTGGGGTGATTTCCCCTTTTTTGCTGCTCCATATGCACACAACATTCCACATGGAACAGCAAAAATGGGGAAATAATTCCCTCCCCCCAGCACTGTTTTGGTGCAGGAAAATGGCTTGGGGGTCAAGCAAGAGCCTTTTCTAGCCCCTCGCAGTTGCGTTCTGGGCCCATTTTGCTCTCATTCATGTTTTGAAAGCCATCCCCTGGGTGACTAAGGGGAACCTGAGTTGGGTACGGGTTCCCCAGACCCAGCTCTTTAAAAATCTCCACATGTAGTTTGGCCCTAAAGTAGTCTTTGCTCCCACTACAGGCCCACTGAGGCGACAAGGGTTAAACCACTGAACTACTACCTCAAGAACGACTCACCTTCTGTGTCTCTCCCCAGACCCTCTGGCTGTAATTCCCAGTGGCAGAAGGCGAGGGAATCTACTGACACAAAACCCTGAAGGACAGGAGGCTGGGCTGCTAATTGATCAGGGGAAAATACACCAGTCAGGCTGCTTTTTTGACCTGTGGGCAAATTGCCTGGATTTTTTGGGTAAAAGCCAGAACTTTTCTCATTCAGTGAAGGTGGGTTGTTGTTTTTTAAGTAAAAGCTGACAATCATTTTTTGCATGCTTGCTCGGCAGCCCACACACATGCACACATTGCACGCACTAAGGAGACACATTTCTGAGTTCAGCTCCAGTGGGTTATTGGTTACATGCACTGCTCCAGGAAAGACCAAGTGGATACTTCCTCTATCGTAAAATTGCCAGATTATCCTTTTGGAATCCTTGTGTTTATTTATTTAAAACATTAATTAATTGCCTTTTATTTATTTATTAGATTTTTACCCTGCCCTCCCAGCAAGGCTGGCTCAGGGTGGCTTTCTACCTTGTAGAACTCAAAGTGGCTTACAATGTAAATAAAGAACAATTAGGAAAAGACATATAAAAAACCACAGTGTAAATTCTCAGATGGGACTTCCAATTAAAAATAACAACAACTAATTAGTCAAATGCAGTCCTAAATAACTGCTTCCTGAAGATCGAAAGTGAGTGGGCCAGGTGCACCCACCTGGGATGATTGTTCCATAACCATGGGGCTGCCACCAAAAAGGCCCTCTCTCTTGTGACCACTGGATGAGCTTCTTTGATTGGTGGAACATCCAAATCTTCAGCCTCAAACATAGCAGTGGCCTGAAGCTTCCTGGGAGCAGAACAGATCCAAAGTTTCAGCTATACAGGCTAATTACTATAACCATTAAAGTATCATAGGTGTTGTGTCTGCGGACCGCCACTAGGGAGATGCGTGTATAGTCTCTAGCTTGGCTGAACAAACAATAGGGGCCAAGGATCCTGGGCCACCTTTAGTCCACCTATAGGAACTTTGGCGGGAGATTTAAACCCTCCAATGAGACTAGAGGTGTGTCTGGGGTGGGTGTATATAGTTAGCCCTTGCCGGCCAGTTGGTGTCTTTTGTGTGCTATACAATAAATGTGACCTGTTCAGCATGTCATAGTCTGGTCTTCCATGTTTAAAACCCACTATTTAACATTGGCAACGAGGATGGGATCCCGTTGAGCAAGCCAGGCTGACTGGGCACCTATGGAAGACAACTCACCGCTGCTCCTGCCAATGAGCACTGAAGACACGCAAGCCGCTTCCCAGCCGCAACAGCGCAGCACGATGGCAGTCGCTCCGGGAGCCGGGCTGGTTCCACCGTTCGATCCAGCCCGCCTGCATCAATGGGGAGCTTGGGTCACCAGACTCAAGTCAGTCCTGGTCTTCTACCAGGTAACTGATGAGGCCCGGTTCCTGCAGCCCCTCGATTGTGGATTTGGCTCAGCACCTCCTGTCCCTGAAGACCCTGGTCAAGGCCACGTTCGACAAGATTGTGAAGGCACTCCAGGACCACTTCATTTCACGGCCCTTGGAGATGTTGCGCCACGGAACCAACAAGGCCGGATGTCCGCCTCTGAATACCTGGCTGAGCTTCGCCGCCTCGCCTCCGAGTGCAAGTTTGACGCTCACTTGGACATGGCCCTCTGGGACTGCTTCGTCTGCGGTCTCCAGGAGGAGAAGCTCCAGCATCGCATCATGGAAGCTGAGACATGTACCCTCACTTCCGTCCTCTTCACGGCCACTGCATGGGAGAGATTGCATCCACCGACAGCTGTCGCACATCAAGCAGGTGTGGCCACCGCCGACACCGACAGTGAGGAGGTCTACCAGACCCTACAGCCCCCGCAGCGAAAGGTTACAGGGTTGGTTCCACGATTCGCCTGGACCGAGAATTTCGCCCCACCGGAGTGCGCCAGCTGTGGCGACCACCATGAGGGGAGGACATGTAGGTTCTGGGACGTGCGTGCTTGTCGATCCAAAGGGGCCCAAGCCCTGAACACGCAGCCCCCCCAACGCCAAAGGATCACCGCTCACTACGAGGCTGATCCACACGAGCCAACTGTCACTGCAGGTACTCCGCCTCCCTAGCCAAGCAGCCACCCCAAAGATTCAGGTCTGGGTTAAAATTGAGGGGTCCCCCTGTGCAATGGAGTTAGACTCAGGGTCATCGGCGTCCATCATCTCAGTGGAGACGCTTAATAGACTGTGTCCTAATGGGGGGCCCCACCTCTGACCGTCACCCGTGAACTTGGTGGACTATATAGTTGGCCCTTGCCGGCCAGTTGGTGTCTTTTGTGTGCTATACAATAAATGTGACCTGTTCAGCATGTCGTACTCTGGTCCTCCATGTTTAGAACCCACTATTTAACAATAGGTGTACCAGAGGTTTTGCAGAGTTTTAGCAGAGGACTGAGACTCAGTCCAGCCCTAATTCCGCGACAGTGTGTGGATCAGGAAATAAATTCCAACCTAAACAATCTGGGAAATGAGAATTTTTGGCAATTTAATTGTATTTAATTTATACCTTGCCTTTCTCCCCAGTGGGGACACAAAGCAGTTTACATCAGTCTCTTCTCTTTATTGAGAGCCAGTTTGGTGTAGTGGTTAAGTGCGCGGACTCTAATCTGGGAGAACCGGATTTGATTCCCCACTCTTCCACGTGCACCTGGCGGGATGACCTTGGGCAAGCCGTAGTTCTGATAAGAGCTGTCCTTGAAAAAGAGCAGTTTCTGTCAGAGCTCTCTCAGCCCCACCTACCTCACAGTGTTGTGGGGAGGGGAAGGGGAAGGAGTTTGTAAGCCGCTCTGAGACACCTTTGGGTAGTGAAGGGTGGGGTATAAATCCAATCTCCTCCTCCTCCTCCTCCTCTTCTCCTCCTCCTCCTCCTCCTCCATTTTATCCTCACAACAACCTTGAGAGGCAGGTTAGGCTGACAGTATGTGACTGGTCACCCAGCAAGCTTCCATGGCAGAGTGGGGATTTGAGCCTGGGACTACCAGATTCTAATCTGACACTCCAGCCACTATAACCAAAGGTGTCTTGAAGAAATGAATGAAGACATCTTATCTCACACCCCCTGCTGCTGTTCTGTCGGAGCTGCTGCCAGAAAAGTATGCAAAGCAATCTACCAGCGGTTGGGCAACAAAGATGTCCTTCCCCTCATCCTAGCCATCCAGCATACTCTCCAGTGCACACTTTTGCCTGAGACTTGCCAGCCGCACTAGGAACTGCCACCCTGCTGCCTTTGCATGGAGAGGTGGCACCAAAATTAGCAGTACACCGAGCAAACGTATACTAGCAGACCTTGCACAGCGGCCTTGGGCCCTTGTACGTATAAGAGAATCCTTGTAGGTTTGCCCACACTGTTTCCTTGCTACTCCCCCCACACACACGGCATCCCCATAGGTTATGTTGCGCCAGAGGAGACAGCTTTGCTCTCAGCAACTGTGAGGGTTTCTCTTATGTTTACTTTTGTGTACAGCTCCTTTCCAACACACTAGAACCCAGCCTAGAGTCTA
>NW_015167622.1:99863-105986 GCF_001447785.1 Gekko japonicus
TTTTTAGGTGTCATATACCATCTATACATCATTTTATAGCAATTTTCTTTCAAATTATTACATGTTGAAATTTTCATTGAATTTTTCCATAAACATTCCCAAGATGACATAGATATTTCTTTATTCATGTTAACTGCCCGTTTTATCATTTGCTCTTGAACCGTTTCATCTTCTGTATACCATTTTAACAATACCTTATCCATTTTAGATATCATTTTTTTACCTTTTTCCAACCACACACATTCCATTTCATTATATTTCCCCCTAAACCCAAACTCTTTTTTGTCCATTTTATATAAGTCATAAATCTGCCTATAGTTTAGCCAATCATATTTAAAGTCTATTTCCTCTCTGCCTTTTATATCAAAAATTTCCCCCTCTTTTTTTTAAATGTCTCTTTACGGTATCCAGTCCTCTCCTTTAAACTTCGAATACGGTTTGATTACCTCTGCTGGAACTATCCAAAGTGGTCTTTCTTAAAAAAAAAACCTTTTATACTTCGACCATGTCTCAAATAATGTCCTTCTTATATAGTGATGTTTAAAAAAATTGTCCATTTTTGTTTTCCCATACCATAGGTATGTATGCCATCCGAAATTGCAATCATGTCCTTCTAGTGCCAACAATTTCCTGTTATCTAGGTTAATCCACTGCTCCATCCAAGTTAAGCACACCGCGTCATGATAAAGTCTAAAATTAGGTAATTGAAATCCACCTCTTTCTTTTGTGTCACATAAAATCTTCATCTTGATCCTTGGTTTCTTTCCAGCCCATACGAATTTCAATATTTCTTTCTGCCAAGAGTTCAAAATTTTAACGTCTTTTACTATCAGAATGGTCTGAAATAGAAACATCAGACGAGGCAAGACATTCATTTTGACCACCGATATTCTTCCCAACAATGACAAAGTTAGGGTATCCCATTTCTTTATATCTTCTTGTATTCGACCCCAAAGTTTTTCATAATTGTTCTTGAAAAGATCTATGTTTTTCATTGTCAATTCAATTCCTAAATATTTAGGGTTTTTTACTACTTCACATTGTAGTAACTCCTGCAGTTCTTGTTGTCTTTCGTCATATTCTTACACATCACCTTTGATTTATTCTTGTTTACATAAAATCCTGCCAAATCTCCAAATTCTTTTATTTTTCCATTAACAGCGGTTTATGTTCTTATGTTCTAATGGCTCTGATCTGGATAGCCCAGGCAAGCCTGATCTCGTCAGATCTCAAAAGCTAAGCAGGGCCAGCCCTGGCTAGTATTTGGAAGGGAGGCCTCCAAGGAATACCAGGGTTGCGATGCAGAGGCAGGCAATGGCGAACCCCCTCTGCATGTCCCTTGCCTTCAAGCCCTACTAGGGGTCACCAGAAGTCAGCTTGACTTGATGGCAAAAAGCAAAAAAAAAAAAGGTTGGTAGGCAACAGACGACGTCGCCTGATGGCCACCTATCCAACCAAGCAGTGGCATCTCTAGCACAGGGATAAAAAGCCAGGGGTTCCTGTTGTCTAAAGCAGAGGTGTCAAATGCATTTGTTATGAGGGCTGGATCTGACATAAATATTACTTTGTCAGTCCGGGCCATGTGTGTGTCATAAAATTTAATGCCAGGTTTTGGAGATATAAACTTCATAAATGACACAGGCAAACCCAATAAAAGATATTATTTGCACTCTCTCCCCTCAGAGTGGCAAGCACAAGATAGCCCAGTTCAGGGGTCTTGTTGTAGAAAAAGAGCTGCCGGAGCTCATTAGCATAACTCATTAGCATACCTTATTTGCATATGCCACGCCCCCTGACATCACCGGAAGTGACAGAAGGCCACACCCACTGACATCACCGGAAGCGTGTCAGAAGGCCCGGCTACTTACCCTCCTGCTTCATCCTCATTCCCAAACGGAAGGATCGAAGCAAAGGGCGGGGGAAAGAAGGGGGCGGGGCTTCACCACGTGACCACCCCGCCCCCTAGAGGTTCTCTTCCGGAGCTCCGTACCTGAGAGCTCCCCCCCGACTAGAGCCCTGGCCCAGTTGCCTCCCAGTTCTTCTCTCTCCCCTGCTGGCCCCGTCCCTTCATCAGCAAACTGCGGCTCCACACCCACCAGACCCGTAGCCAGGATTTTTTAAGTCGGGGGCATTTAAATTTCTTAGGGGGCACTGGCTAATTGAATTAAAGGAATACCCAACTCCTTCCCCACACCTGCAGTCGTTTGGGGGTCCTGGGCTGAATGGGAAGTCGTGGGGCCTTGCCAGTAAGTCAGGGGGGCCTAGCCCTGACACCCACCCTCAACAACTCTCCCCACAGTCACCATTTGGTGTGGCTATGGCAGCGCCAGCTGCTCAGCTCTGCCCCCCCCTCCCCGTAGCAGGTTCACTAATCCTCATTCAGCTGCAGTTGGAGGAGGTGGGAAGGTGTTATGTATTCAGTTATTATGTGAATTTAGGAACCGGGCTTACAGCTGCATAGAAGCCCTAGTATGCCGAAATGCGAGACCGGATTGGCCAATGCTGCAAATAGGCCAATCCGAAGAGACATTGACTTTTGGCGGGAGCCAATTCCATTGGTCCTAAGCGATGCGTTTTTATTGGTCATTATCTGTTCTAGAGGTGTGGCTTTGCCAGTTCAAAAAGTATAAAAGAAGGTTCTGTTGAATGTTGTCCTGTGTTAAGTTATGAGCTGAATAAAGAAATCACTTGTTTAAGAGCTGCCTCGATCTCAGTTCATAATAGAGGGGGGAAACACCATGCCTCCTCTTTCTCCACCTTTACTCCCACACTGTTTTACCTCAGCCTCTTAGCCCCACCCCAGCCATTTCCTTTCTATTTCTTGACAGCTTTGACCACACGCACCTCACTGCATGTGTCTGGTTGCCTGCTCTCCCCCCAAACAGCCTCCTGCCTTCCCTCTCTCTCACCAGTTGCTTGCGGGCTGGATAATGAGCCCTGGATGCACCAGTTCTGCCCCCTGTGCCATACTTTGACACCCCTGGTCTGGAGTACTTAGAGCAGGGGTCCACTCCACACCCTTTTTGAACCTTTGGAATTCTGACACAGCGTGGTGGACACCTAGGGTTGCCAGCCTCCAGGTGGGGCCTGGGGATCTCCCGCTTTTACAACTGATCTCCAGCTGACAGATATCAGCTCCCCTGGAGAAAATGGCTGCTTTGAAGGATGGACTCTATGGCATTGTACCATGCTGAGGCCCCTCCCCTCCCCAAACCCCACCCTCTCCTGGATCCACCTCCAAAGTCTCCAGGTATCTTCCAACCCAGACCTGGCAACCCTATGGACACCACCACAAAATGGCTGCCACAGGAAGGTTGAAGGCAACAACAAAATAGTTGTTGCAGAGGCTGAGAGGAGGGAAAAGTGCAGAGAAGAAGAGGGGCGATTTTAAAAGTACATTGGGAAAGGGGAATGAGGGGAAATAAAACCAACACTCTGGTGACAGTTGCCACTGAAGCAATGTTATTTTAATTTCTGCAGTCAATCAGATCTCCAGTGGCCCATCTGAAACTTTTCCGGGCAAGAATCCTCCTGACCCCACCTGGTTTCTAAAAACACTTGGTGGGCACAAGAAAGGTATTGGCAGGTTCCTGGGTGATATCATTGGGATGGGATATGGAGTACTCAGTCTCCTCAGATCCATAAAGCTCCTTTGGCGATAGTGGGCTGGTCAGTATCTCCCACAGCCTCACCCACCTCACAGGATTGTAGTGAGAATAAAATAGAGTGGAAAAAAACTGTCTTTTTAACTCCTTGGAGGAAAGGTTGGATGAAAATCTATTAAATAGAATGATTTCCAGTAACATGCGTCAGCCCAGAATAATCAAAAAGCACTTTCTTCCTGAGGCCATCTTTAAAAACTTATCTAGCTAGAAATCAAAGTATTGGCTTAGAGAAGGATGTACATTCTTCCAAATTACCCACAGCGTCATTAAGAGGAGGGAAGCGTCATCTCACTCACATTTCTTCAGTATATTCACCAGGAAGGAATTTCCCATGATTCCTCTCTGCCACAGCCTGCTCCCAAGCTGCCAAAGGCTGGCTAGGCTCCCGTGCAAATTCTTTGCTCAACCACTAACCATATAGGGCAATCTCGCAATCTGATGAGGAGCTCAGGCTCCATGGGTGAAATCATGGTCCCAAGCCAACTCACAGGCAAATCTCCCCTTTGACCTTCAATGGAACTAGAGCTTACCCAGTCCCCTTGGGCTTTATTCTGAGTAAGAGGAGAAATCACATATGGCTCAGCTAGGCTCAGAAATGGGCACGAGTAGTTCCGCAGAGACAGGGGCTGTGATCAGATGTGCAGTTTGATCCATTGCCGCTGTTCCCTTATGGATATAAAACGCGCGATCAGACAGCAACACTGTCGTGCCCCAGTCGTCTGCGTCCTGTCCCCCCCCCCTTTACTGCATGTTTCTTTGATACCTGCGGATGTCTGGTCCTGTTGGTCTGAGCTGGTTCCAAAATGGATTTCCTGTTGTCTGATCACTCTTTTTGCGCACCCAAGCCATCAGACAGGTCTGACTGGTCTCTTGTTTTCCGGCCGCCATTTTTTTTACTAGTTAGCGATGTGTGCATAACTGCATATTTACACCTCTCGCTCTCTCTCTCCCTCTTCCACAGGGGCTGCTCAAAACTTTTCTTTATAAGAACTTTCAAAGAAAGACACCTCTGTACTTTAACTTTTTTCTGTGCTTTGGGGACGGGGCTAATTAAACAGTTTAGAGAGGGAGGATGGCAGTGAACTACATATCCCAGCAGGCTCATCAGTGCTTGTGAGCATAGTCAAAGGACCAACTTTTTTTAAATGGCCAACGGCAACACTCTTTGGATGCTGCATCTGATCGATGCAAGAACGGGGTAAAAGTGCTTTGAAGAGTGCCTAAAGGGGTGAGTGTGCTCAGTATTCTCTGATACAAAATAACCTGGATCAATTAGAGGCAGGGCAACAGCAGATCGAACTGCACGTCTGGCACTGACACCACAAAACACACAGGCATTGTCTCACACTGAAACCCACCCCATGACCACCCCTGTGAACCTTTGGTCTCCAAGGATCCTCAGCCTTTTCAAGCTGTTTCTACAACCAAGAGTACTGGGCGGTGTTCCCTCTAAGCTGAGTTAGTTTGAGCTAGCTCACAGTTTTCTAGCCTCCAGCTCACACATTTTTGTCTTCGCTCAGGAAGGATGGCTCCAGAGCAAACTGATTTATGCAGTAGCCAAGTCACCTGCTCACAGCTTTAATACCGGTAGCTCACAAAGTAGAATTTTTGCTCACAAGACTCTACAGCTTAGAGGGAGCATTGGTACTGGGTATGTTAAAAATGGCAAGACGTTGGCTGGTGTAATTGGCCTGAGACCAGCAGACCTTCAGGACTGCCTCCTCCCTTATGAACCTACAGTACCTGTGCCCTCTGGTCATCTTCGGAGGTCCTGCTTTGGTTGCCCCACCATCTGATGCTAGATGGGTGGCAACGTGAGAAAGGGCCTTCTTGGTCATGGAATCCACAATGTTGGAACCCCCTCCCCAGGGAGATTCGTCTGTCTCTCCCTCTGATGATGTCACTGGCCAGCAGGTAAAGACTTTTTGTTTCATCTGGTATACCCCCCAATAATTGGTTACTGGTCCTTCTTCTAGTATTATTCGGTTACATGTGCAGAATGGGAAGAGCAAAGCACACCCAGAGAGAGGAAGGGTCAGAGGGCAGAGCTGGCAACCATACCCCTCCCCTCCTGGCTTCCAAAAATGCACTTCTGGGTAAGCATGATGGTTTCATGGCTAGTTGCCATCAATAGACACTTGGCCTGTCACATACTATTTTCTTTTCTTTCTTTTTTTTTGGTATTTGTGTGTGTGCGTGTGTGTGTTTGCTTGCGTGCCTGGAAACCATGATGACTTCTGGCAACCCCTAGTGCAGTGGTGGCGAACCTATGGCACGGGTGCCAGAGGTGGCACTCAGAGCCCTCTCTGTGGGCACGCGTGCCATCGCCCCAGCCAGGCCCAGACCATCATTAAAGTGTCGAATTCTCTGCCAAATAATTTTAAGTAAATGAAAGCATTTGGGATTGCTTTCCTTACTTTGTTTGGATCATCTTAAGTTAATGTATGAGTTGTTTTTT
>NW_015167622.1:106170-119262 GCF_001447785.1 Gekko japonicus
GTGGGAAGTGGGGGGGTGTTTTGGGTGGCGGTTTCTCGGGAAATGTAAGCCGGCCTGCGAGCCGGCCAAAGCTGTCTTGTTCCTAATCGAATAAAGTACGCTTTGCTGAAATCACTCTCTGTCTGCGTACTTTTCAGGGTGGCAGTGACTTCCACAAGTTAGTTACACATGGGGGACTCAAGGCACAAGGGGAAGTGAGGAAACAGAACTGTTTAAAAGATCGTGCGCTGCTGGAACTGAGGGCAGAAAGGCAGGATGGAGCAGATCATTGTACGGGCACCTTTCGAGGCCTCCTGCTCCTGACAAAACATTCCATTCTGTTGCATTCAGAACATACCATTGACAGAACTAACAAGACAAGAGGCTGCCACATACCTGGGGGGAACTCGAGGAGGTGACAAGAGACGAGTAAGAAGACTCACCTGGGTGGGGTTTCTTATTTTGTTCTTTGTGTTCCTAAAATGTTGCTGGGTTGTAAACAACCGTGTCCTTTATCACTGCTTTTCTTTCTATAGAAGTCAGGAAGAATTTGATCTTTGCTACTTACAGTGGAGCCCTGAGCGGCCCAGGCTAGCCTGATGTCGCCAGATCTTTGGAAGCTAAGCAGGGTTGGCTCTGTTTAGTACCTGTATGGGAGACCACCAAGGAAGCCCAGAGTGGTGGTGCAGAGGCAGGCAATGGGAAACCACCTCTGAGGTCTTGTGCCTTGACAACCCCTACCATAAGTTGGCTTTGACTTGACAGAACTTTCCACCAGCACCTCTTAATGTGGAGAGAGGATTTTGGGGTCCCCCCCGGTATCTAACTCTCCCCCCCCCCCGTATAAAACACACGGTCACTGAATCAAATAACCTGGAATAACTGCCACCCTCTTGTTCTAGATATGCGATAGTTAAAGTAGGGGGGCCTCCCACTCAGTCATGAGGGAAAGAATAGAGGAGTCCCTTCTCCTCACCCCCTTTGAGCTATTTTGATTGTGAGTGTGACAAGGTGGCCAAAGGGTTACTACTCTGAGCTGAATACTCTTGAGAACGCGGGCTGAGGCGTGATTCATGATGTGATGCCTGTCACACGATGCCGTTTTTGGGAAGCAGCTCCACAAGCACTTCTGGAAGTATTACGCCCACACATTCAACATCCTTTTTTTTTTTTTTGGTAATCATCTGCATCAATTAAAAAAAATATCAGAATGCCATGAAGGGCCACGTGCAGAAATCACTTGAGGACTTTCCATGCAGGTGTATTTCAAGTGGTCCCCCAGGAGGATCAATCACAAAAAAAGAAAAGAAAAACCAAACTGGGCCCAGGTGGGTGAGAGCAAAAGCAGCCTTCAGTCCCCTCACATCTGTGTCTACCTCAGATGGTCTAAAGGTACACGAGGCAGCCATCTTCCTGAAGCTTAAACAGGTCTAGGTCTGGTCAGTGTTTGGACGAGAAATCAGCTATGAGCCATGTGTACCCTGCCATTGGCTCTGTGAAAGATCCACAAGATGTACAACAAATATCGTTTCACCGATGAAAACAGGAATATTCTCGAGTACATATAAATAATACTCCTATGTTCAGACCACAGATCGTTGACTAAGCAGTAGCATAGGGTTGCCAGCTCTGGGTTTGGAAACTCCTGGAAATGTGGGGAGTAGAGCCTAAAGAGGGTAAGGTTTGGGGAGGGACCTCAGCGGAATATAATGCCATAGCGTCTGCCCTCGAAAGCAGCCATTTCCTCCACGGGAACTGGTCTCTGTAGTTCTGGGAGATCTCCAGGGCCTCCGCCAGAGGTTGATAATACCACACCCCAGTTACTATCTTACATGGTCGAAGGCTTTTCTTTATGGGCTGCCTGTATTAATTTATTCTGCAAAGGCAGGCCCTGACCTAGCCTGTGAAGCAAGTGCGCTAATAAATCGGCCCTCACACTTTCCTTTTGCATCATTAAGTGAACCTTTAATCTCACGATGGATCTGACTATCTACGGTTATTTTATAATAGCTGCAACGGTACTATCAGGACAGGCACTTAGGGAGGATACGGAAGCTACAGCATTCAAGCAAATGCAGTGTTTTGTTGTTGTTGCTGTTATTGCTGTTTTGAACAGAAAGCACATCCAAAAGATAGCCACAAATCGGCAAAACAAGGATAGAGATTTACCTGTCACAAGTACAAGAAACTAGACGGCCTGTGTGGTGTGGTTGTCAGAGTAGATAAAAAAATTAAAACCAACAGGCTTTGTCAGGGGAATCTATTCGTCTTGCAGTAGTTCTTCAAAGAGAGTAAAAGATCAGTAGGAACCTACTGCAAGATGAGCAGATACCCCTGACAAAGCCTGTGGGCGAAAATGTGGAGGGAATTTTTGGAAATTTAACTGAGTAATAAAATATATTTTTACCTGATTGAGCACCATCAGCCTTGGCCTAATTTTATCTCCTTTATCTCTTTATCATCTTGTAGGTTAGAGTGACAGAGGAGAACCAGCAAGACTCGGTGGGTGCAACTCCCCACTCAACCTTGGGCCAGCCATATTCTCACAGCCTAACCTACCTTACAGGATTGTTGTGATGGGAAAAAACAAGGCGGAGAAAACACCGTGATCTGTCCAGAGTACCTTGGGGGGAAAGGTGAGATTAAAAAGTGACAGAAAACAGGTGGACTGTATGATAGTGTAACTAAAGAGATACCTTCTCCCATATAAGCTGTGCATGGCATAATGGTTGGAGTGCTGTACTAGGATCTGGAACACCCAGGTTCAAATCCCCACTCTTCCATGAATTCCCCCTTTTCCATGAAGCTTGCTGAGTAACCTGGGACCATTTGCTATCCCTACTTCATAAGGTTGATGTGAAGATAAAATGGAGTTCGTAAGAACACTGTTATAAGTGGCTTTGGATCCTTGATGGGGAGAAAAGTGGGGTATGAATATATAAATAAAACCTTAGTTGTGGTACCCCCCTCCTCACAACTGAACCATATTTGAAGAGACCCCCCCAGATGAGAACATTTATGTTTTCTCAGACTGTTGCATATTGCTTTTATTGTTGTTGTGATTTTTATTGTTCTTCTGCCTTCTGCTGCTGTGATTTGTGTGCTATGGACTGGAAATCTCAGATTTTTTTCATGTTGGATTTTTTTGCTCAGATTTCTACCACGATTTTTATTGGGCCAGATTATTCGTAAGAGGTTTTTAGTGTTGCAAACTGCTTTGAGAGGGCTTTTTTTAATAAACAGAAAGCACAGAGTAAAAACATTTTAAATAAATATATGTATTTCTTTTGATTAAACTATGACTGTTTTAGTAGATACATATTTTAAGTGTTTTTAAAAGGACCACTCACACCTTGTGTCCCCTTGCAAGGTACTTTTTTTTTTAAAGCTACGCCTCCCCGATCTGTAATAATCAAATGCTTTGAAAGGAAATGGGAATTGCAAGACTCCTTTCAGGGTGCCCACTGATTTTCCCATGGCCTACTTGTTTCTTCTCCAAATCATCTCTCCACTTCTCCCTTCCCCCTTGTTTTATCCCCTGTATAATTACATGGTCCTGACTTGGATGGCCCAGGCTAGCCTGATCTCGTCAGATCTCAGAAGCTAAGCAGGGTCAGTCCTGGTTTGTACTTGGATGGGAGACCACGGAGGAAGTCCTGGGTTGCTGTGTAGAGCCAGGGAACGGCAAGCCACCACTGAACATCTCCTGCCTTGAAAACTCCATGAGGTGAGTTGGTTGTTGGGAAAACAAACAAAAAAACAATCCTGTGAGTTCACTGAGGTTGAGAGAGGAGGTTAAGAAGGAGTTCTGCACATATGCTCCTGGACTGAGGCATGACACTGAAACAGGTTAAGGCTTGAGTCCTTAAAGGTAAAGGTTTCCCTTGCTCAAAAGCCAGTCGAATCCGACTCTAGGGTTGCAGTGCTCATCTCCGTTTCCAAGCTGAAGAGCCGGGAACAGCGCTGTCCAAAGACATTTCCGTGGTCATGTGGCCGGCATGACTAGATGCTGAGGCGCACGGAACATTGTTGGGGATCCCCAGTTCATATTTATTTGAGAAGATTCACATGCCACGTCTCCAGATCCTCTACCAGTGAAAAAACTAAAGACAAATTCAAGAATGCCACAATAAAGCACAGTAAAACCATGCAATAGCACCAGCCCCACAAGCAATAAAACCATCCTGACCATCAGTTCAATCTTGCTCTCATTAATTACTGTCCTTCCTCCCCATAACCTCCCTTCCGCTGGTTAATCAGGTCAGGGATCCATTGATCCATTTGCATCCGGATGTAGAGTCAGAGGAGCCGTGTTTGCCTGTTGCTGCAAAACAGTAAAAAGCCCAGTAGCACCTTTAAGACTAACAAACTTTATTGTAGCATAAGCTTTTGAGAAACACAGCTCTCTTCGTCAGATGCACGGAGGGTATGAAGAAACTGGCCAGAGATCTCTTCATACCCTCCGTGCATCTGACGAAGAGAGCTGTGTTTCTCAAAAGCTTATGCTACAATAAAGTTTGTTAGTCTTAAAGGTGCTACTGGGCTTTTTACTGTTTTGCGGATCTGGATGGTTTTAGAAAGCTCGACAAAGGAAGTAAGGATAGGGATGGAACTGGGTCTTCCCCCCCCCCCCATATCCTGGAGAAAACTCCCAGCTTAATCCCTGGGCTCTCCTCTCCGCAGCCACCCTCCTCTCCCCCAGCTTATCAGGCTACAAAATCTTTCCAAGAACAAAACAGACTTGCCTTCCATCCCACGGCAGTTCCTACCACAGTCTGTCTATTTCAGCACAGAAAGCCAACCTCACAAAGTGGAAAAACTGGCTGGTTATGCAAGAGCTGTTTACCTGGTGCAGGGAGGATGCTCCGCCCTGACCGCTCAGTTCCTCCCGCCCCCTTCTATAAAGAAGCAGACGGTTCTTAGCTGGCACCAGATGACAGCAGGACACCCCAGGGCTTAGGCACCCAGTCTCCCAGGCACACCATGGAAGGGAAAGGACTCGTGGCTGAGCTGCAGAGAGCGGCTATCTGCCCTGCCTGCAGGGGACACTTCAAGGACCCAGTGACCCTGGACTGCGATCACAGCTACTGCCGCGCCTGCATCACCCGTTACTGGGAAGAGGCAGCTGCTGCCGGGAAGGGACCCCGGGTGCTGTCCTGCCCTCAGTGCAAGATGGTCTTTGAGAGGAAGAACCTCCGGACCAACGTCAAGTTGGCCGTGGAAGTCAAGATCACCCAACATCTCAATGCCAAGACAGCCGAGGTGCCCCTCGGCCCCAGCCCCAGGAGGCGTCGTGGAGGGTGGATACCCGCAACCAGCATCCGGGAGGGAAAGGTAGGACCGGGGGTCTCCCATTGGCTTTTGGGGGTTGTCAAGGGCTAAGTCCGGCGCTAGGGTTCAGTCCTCAGAAATGCTAAGGGATTAGTTCCTTTGAGCATGTGCAGAGTGCCTCCCGCCTGAGTCCAACATCTGGAGGGCTTTCAAGGCACAGGACGTGCTTCCCAGTTGTGCTTTTGCTTTGGCCCCTTTCCTTTTAGAAACAAGGTGCATTGCGACCTTTTGTTATAACACTGAGACGGACGGGTTGGCAGACGCCAGGGTCCTTGCGGGCACCCTGTTTTTTATTTATGCCAGAGACGTCTACTCAACTCACCGCTATTTCAAGTCTTGCCTTGAACATCTCCAGCTTCTTAGAAGACTCTGGGGGGAACAGGGATCTGGAAAGACCGCAATCTCTAAACAGCTGAAGGATGAGCAGGAAATAAAGAGGGAAAGCCCGGGAGGGTGGCCGGGGAGAAAGCAAACACAACAGAGGTGTTAATCCCGAGGAAGACATGAATATTGAAGCTGCTACTGATTTCCATCCTTGCCTCTTCTCCCCATTCGTTGCCCTTCAGCATTTCCTTCCCCTCTGTACCACACTCTGGCCGGATCCCTGCCTAGTTCCTCCCCAAGCTCCTTCTCAGTGCTCAGATCTTCACATGAGATTCCATAGCTTGCCCATCAGCGAGGGTTGTCAGGTCCCCCCTGGCCACCAGCAGCGGTAGACCTGCCAGCTCCATGTTGAGAAACTCCTGGAGATTTGGGGGTGGAGCCTGAGAAGGACAGGGACCTCAGTGGGGTACAAGGCCATAGAGTCCACCCTCCTGAGCATCCGTTCTCTCCAGGGGGACTGATCTCTGGAGTCCGGAGACGAGCTGTAATTCTGGGGGATCCCCAGGTCCCACCTGGAGGTTGGCATCAATGCTCCCTCTAAGCTGTGGAGTCTTGGTGAGCAAAACGTCTACTTTGTGAGCAACTGGCATTAAAGTTGCGAGCGAGTGATTTGGCTTCTGCCTACATTAGTTTGCTCTGGAGCCATCCTTCCTGAGCGAAGGCAAAAATGTGTGAGCCGGAGGCTAAAAAACTGCAAGCTAGTTTAAACTAACTCAGCTTAGAGGGAACACTGGTTGGCATCCCTACTATCAGCCAGGGCCACTCACACCTTGTTCCTTGCAAGGTATCTCCTGCTATGACTGTTTGGTAGCAACTGCATAGCACTTTCAGGATTCAAAGTGCCTCGTGTGCTGTTTGTCATTTGCAGTTCTTACAACAGCTCTGCAAAGTTGGCTATTTTTATTGTCCTCAAACTGCAGATGGGGAGGGGGGCTGAGCTGAAGTAGAGAGAGGAGCTGCCAAAGTCCTGAAACACAAAGGAGTTTTAAAATGGCTTCTTGTACCACCCTGCGCATGCACATATACAAGAGATGGTGAGCCTCCCCCACCACCACATTTTTATGAGAGACAGTGTGGTGTAGTGGTCACAGTGTTGGGCTAGGATCTGGGAGACCCAATCCCACTCAGCCACGGAAGCTTGGTGGCCTTGGGTTACTCTTTCTCTCTCAGCCTAACCTACCTCACAGGGTTGTTCTGAGGGTGGGGAGAAGGATGCAAGCTACTTTGGGTCCCCACTGGGAAGCAAGGCAGGGTATAAATGAAGTCAATGAATAAATGAAACATGTTGAAGGTGCTGTTAAAACAAGCTAGCCTGGCGTGATTGATCTATTTACATTGGTAATGAGTGTGGCTTGAAGGGAATCTCAGATCTCAGTTACAACATCCTATCTGCTAGTTTTAGGCTCAGGATTTTCTTTTCCCCCTGAAGGGGAGACCTGGAAGTTTTAACACACACACACACACACGCAATAAGAGATAATCTGATCAGGTATAGCCACAAACTACTAAAAACTAAGAGTATTAGATTCATAATGCAAATTCCTGGAGTCCCAGTGGCAGAATCCTGGGCGGTGAGAACTTCATAAATCGGATCCGCCTTCCTTAGCTGCAGACATAAATTACCCAGGACAGCTAGAATCCGTTCCCTTTGGTTGCTTCATCTTCTCCTGTTTAATAAATCCAGCTGAGAAGAAGCTGTCTTGCCAGTCGAGACTGACAAGATATTAAGCGATACTGTCTGTCGGAGTAGAGGGAGGTACAAGATGGGAGGGAGAGCGAAACAAAGCCATTGCCAGGGATGTTGGAGTTTCGTGACTGCCGCGATGCCAGATGTGTAATCTGGCCTGGAATGGGGCAGCTACTGCAGACTGAAGCATTCTTCAGCCAGGGCACACTGCCCGTTTGCTAACCAAGGCATACTTTCTGGTGGTCTCCAAGGCACCAGAACACCAGTAGAAAAAGCAGATTAGGAAAAAAGAAAGGTCCTTTCCACCAGTGATTTGTGACTTGATTGTTTCCATATTCCTACCTTGTGATTCTTTGGGACTCAGGGCCATTTTTCTCAACCAGCTGAGACCCAGGCCCATTACGCATGCACATCTTACAGCAGATATCCAGAGCAGTCAGCCTTTAATCTTGAGTTCAGATTCTGTGCTTGCCTTACACACCATTCTTTTTCCTCTGGTGTATTTATTCTGCAGCTACAATAAAAAAAAATCCACACTTTTCTAAATAATGGTGGAACGACACTTGTGACGTGTGGAGGGTGGCGTTCAAAGTTTTGATGCCAGATGTGTAATCTGGCCTGGAATGGGGCAGCTACTGCAGACTGAAGCATTCTTCAGCCAGGGCACACTGCCCGTTTGCTCCTTTGATAACCAAGGCATACTTTCTGGTGGTCTCCAAGGCATCAGAACACCAGTAGAAAAAGCAGAAAGAAAGGCCCTTTCCACCAGTGATTTGTGACTTGATTGTTTCCATATTCCTACCTTGTGATTCTTTGGGACTCAGGGCCATTTTTCTCAACCAGCTGAGACCCAGGCCCATTACGCATGCACATCTTACAGCAGATATCCAGAGCAGTCAGCCTTTAATCTTGAGTTCAGATTCTGTGCTTGCCTTACACACCATTCTTTTTCCTCTGGTGTATTTATTCTGCAGCTACAATAAAAAAAAATCCACACTTTTCTAAATAATGGTGGAACGACACTTGTGACGTGTGGAGGGTGGCGTTCAAAGTTTTTTTTTTAAATGCAATTGCCCCATTGAAGCTGCACAGTAACATCCAGTAAGCACCTTCCATTTAAATCCTTGTGGTTTAGATTTTGTGCTTGCATTTTGGCATTAGTTCATTGAATGAAATGGAACAGAAAGGAATGCAGGCGAAGGGAGGAAATGCACCGTTGAAACTGACCAGACTTTTCCTGAAATTAACAAGCAGCTGCAAAGCCCCATTTTCCATACTGCCAAGCACTAGGGAATTCTCTGCTGTGTTATTAGCCACTGTGAATAATGGCAAAGAGTCACATGATCTCATAATATGGGGGAACATGTTGAGTGTACAGAGTGCACAGTAGAGCCCACTGACACTGGCACTGCAAGCTGTGATCATCGGCAACGTGTTTGTGTGCACATGCACTCCTGGGCAAAGTCCACCACACTTTGCACAGGACTGCAAATTGTATGTGGGAGGATTCCTCTGGTGGAAGCTCTGGAGATTTTTTTTTAGTTTTGTGCCACTAAATTGTAAAAAAAGGGGGGGTATTTTCACTGATGCCCTACTGCAGCTGCATAGTAATGCTAATTTCCTGCCCTTTCTTGCAAGTTTGGGTGGTTTTCTCTTTGTGATTCCCTAATTTTATCCTGCACAGTGATCTTGATCTTGGCAGCTTTTAAAAGCCTGTCCTGTGCAGCTTGCACTCTTCCTCCAAATGGATCGATCCCAAATGATTCTTACTTTCGGTAGTTTGGAGAAGGTCCATGTGGCTCAGCTGCTATTTTAATGCCCCCCCCCCACTTTCTTCACTAAAGCCTGAAAAGGAAAAATGTTTTCAAAGCTTTAGGCTTCCCATCCCAGTCTCTCTCTCTCTCTCTTTACATCTCATGCAATTTTATTCTGCGCTGAAAATGTTTGCATGTAGCACTGAAATCCTTTTTTTCCATTCCTTTTGCACTGGGGACACTGCCGTTTGCCTCCTCTCCAATCCCTCTTTCAAGTCGATACAAGCAGCGAACTAAACTTTGTGCAGCTCCTTTTAAACTTCCCCCCATCGTTTAAATGTTTTCAGTTCAGCGATCCAAGATTAGCGATAGTCTTGTATCGCTAGACTCACGCCGCTTGTAAAAATATATATATATTTAAAAACGAGGGGGAAATGGAACTTGCACACCAATGATGGGGGGAAGATGGCAGAAGGTGCCGAGTGGGTGGAACGACCTTGATGTGTGTGGGGAGTGACCTTCAAGGGGCAGCAAAATGGTAGTGGTGGTGGGAATCTGAGGGATCTCTACGCTTTTGAATTACCTTTGGCTTAGAAGCAAAACAAGTGAGAAATTGGCACAAAAGGACTCTCAGAAAACCCAGGGAAACAGCAACCAGAAAGCAAGCTGAGCACTGAGGGGAGGAAAATCAATGCCGAATGACAAAGAAAACCCAACGGGCATTCACAGTGAAAGTGCAGGAAACTACCCGTGCATTCTAGGCCCCCGTGTGGTGTGGTGGTTAGAGTGTCAGACTAAGATCTGGGAGACTGAAGTTCAAATCCTCATTCTGCCCTGAAGCTCACCAAGTGACCTTGGGCCAGTCACTCTCTGTCTCATAGGACCGACATGAGGATAAGATGGAGGTGTCAAGAACGGTGCACCCTGCCTTGAACCCCTTGGAAAAAGGAGAAAACAAAAATGTGCCAACTAAAATAATATCAGTTAGTAGGCAAATGATAGTGAGCCTTGAGCATAGATCCCAAGCAGTGTTCCTTCTAAGCTGAGTTAGTGTGAGCCAGCTCACAGTTTTTTAGCCTCCGGCTCACACATTTTTGTCTGAGTTCAGGAAGGATGGCTCCAGAGCAAACTAATTGATGCAGCAGCCAAATCACTCGCTCGCAACTTTAATATCACTAGCTCACAAAGTGGAATTTTTGCTCACAGGATTCCACAGCTTAGAGGGAGCATTGATCCCAAAGGTGCTATAGACTTCCAAAAGCAGGCTGCATGATACACTGGTTGTGCTGCATGATGGGACAGCGCTGTGATACTCCACGGTGCTCCATTACTTCAGCGCATGGTGGAGCAACTGAGTCCCGTCTTTATCATGGATCCAGCACTTGTCACCAATGTTCCCTCTAAGCTGTGGAGTCTTGTGAGCAAAACTTCTACTTTGTGAGCTACTGGTATTAAAGTTATGAGCGAACGATTTGGCTGCTGCATAAATCAGTTTGCTTTGGAGCCATCCCTTCCTGAGCTAAGACAAAAATGTGTGAGCCGGAGGCTAAAAATCTGTGAGCTAGCTCACACCAACTCAGCTTAGAGGGAACTATGCTTGTCACTGGCAGATACGCATATTGCAGCAAGGGATGGCAGCCGTGATATTTCTGTGTAGGGTGGGGTAAGATCTACAGCAAGGTTCAGAGCCCATTATTGGAACATGCAATCGTGCTAAAATAGCACAGTGTTTAAACAGCAAGTGTTGTGGTTACTCTTTGTACCTCATTATGGGCACAGCTCAGTCAATTTTGTTGAAGCAAAAGGATTTTGTGGCTTTGGCATGCATGCCTCACGCACTGGCTCATTTAATTGCTTCTAATCATAGTCCCAATGTGTAGGTGCAGCCAAGGAAGAAGCATACGAGGTCTGAAATGCAGAGTGTTCATCCGGCAGCCTATTATTTTCAGATTTGTATCCCATTTTTCTTCCCTCATGGAATCAGTGCTGGCATACATCGAGGCATACATCGAGGGAGGCCTTCCATTCAAATACTACCCAGACTGAGAACTGTTTGGCTTTACCTGGTGGCTGTTCTCAGGTGCTTTCCAACCGTATTCGGAGATTGCCCCAACACCACACTTTAAAGGGTTATGTTAATGGGCTGGACCATTACAATCATGAAATGCCGAGACCAGCATCTGGGACAAAAACTTCAGGGCCCACCTGCTCCTTGAACACCCAAGGCAAGTGCCCTGAGAAGTGGGAAGAGTTCCCACCTCCTCTAGAGGGCAACACTGCCACTTTGCCAGCTTGTTCCTTCAGTCAAATATTTATGTCTGACCTTTCCCTTGTGACTAAAAATAGCTTGTGTGTAAAGCGCCGTCAAGTCGCAGTTGACTTACGGGAACCCCGTGGGGTTTTCAAGGCAAGAGATGAACAGAGGTGGTTTGCCATTGCCTGCCTCTGTATAGAGAACCCTGGACTTCCTTGGAGGTTTCCCAGTCCAAGTACTAACCAGGGCTCACTTGGCTCTGTGTCTGAGATCTGATGGGATTGCACTAGCCAGGGCCACCCCAAGTCAGGGGGAAAACACCTTATAAATCCAAAAATCAAAACTTACAAAATACTGGAAAAAACACATTTACCTCCCCCCCCCAAAAAAATCTGAAACTTAACCCCCATTAAAGTAAAAGCTAAAGGTTTCCCTTGCTCAAAAGCCAGTCGAATCCAACTTTAGGGGTGGTGGTGCTCATCTCCGTTTCCAAGCTGAAGAGCCAGCGCTGTCCGAAGACTTCTCCATGGTCATGTGGCCGGCGTGACTAAACGCCAAGGCACACAGAACACTGTTACCTTCCCACCAAAGTGGTACCTATTTATCTACTTGCAATTTCTTGCTTTCGAACTGCTAGGTTGGCAGGAACTGGGGCCAGAGACGGGAGCTCACTCCGTCATGTGGCACTCGGGTCTTGAACTGCCGAGCTACTGACCTTCTGGTGCACAGCTAAGCGTCTTATCCACTAAGCCACCGCGGCCCCTCAACCCCCACTAAAAGGCCACTGCAAATAAAAGCAGACTGTTACACTACTTCCTAAAAACTTCCATCAGCTCCTCAGGGAGCCCATTCTACAAGCTGAGAGACATTATAGCAAAGAAATGGGCTCTGCGCTAGACGCCAAGCAGGCCACCTTAATTGGGGGAACAACTAGAAGACGGCAATTGGGAAGTCGCTAAATATCGCTAAGTGGGGGGAAAGTGGCACCGAGCCAGGATGGACTGAGCAGTCCCGACGCTTGAGTGATCAGACTAGGGAAAATCTGTCTGTGGCCCATTGGCAAGTGTTAGGACCAGACTTTCCCCGGTGCCCTTTAACTCTGCTTCTGTGTCAGGGCAGCATAGGCTGCTGACGGCTGCAGGACCTTTCCGAGATGTTGCAGTCTGATCGTGCACTTTGGATCCATCAGGTGTTCGCAGCTAAATCGGATCTAAAGGCACGTCGGACCGCAGTCTTAATGGGCTGTTATTTACCAGCTGATGCAATTTACCTCCATGCCATTTTCACACACAACAAATCTCTATTTAAAGGGACAGGGCATTTTTCTTTGGGCCAAGTGACAATCCTAGGCTCGGTTTGGTGTGGATAGTCGACTTCAGCAGGCATCATCCATTGCTAATCCCTACAAATCCAGAACACGATAAACTTTAAAGGGCTGTGACCACCCTCGGAAGCTGTCATCTGGAGATCAATCATAGTTTCGGGAGATTGCCAGGCCTTACCTGGAGGATGGGAAGCTTAAGGCAGGACATGCACAAACATCACTTGGCTCACACACACACACACACTATTTTTTTAACATTGAGAATCTTTCTGCAAATCTGGGGCTTCCCCCAGGGTTGTAGAAATATCTAGCCCCGTGTGTCCCACTTGTGCTTTTTAAATCTGCACGCCGGGGGGGGGGCCTGATTGGTTAATAATTA
>NW_015167622.1:119330-122343 GCF_001447785.1 Gekko japonicus
CTGCTGGGATCAGGGGCTCTATATGCCACAGATCACGGCGAATTTCTGGATCAAGTTGAGGCTTGCCCAGAGAGGTGTTCTGCAAATCGAATGCTCTTCTCTCTCTTAGGAAATGATTACATCCCTTTTGAAAACGCATCTTACGAGGACAGATTGAATATAGCCTTGGATTAGAGACAGTGTATATTGCTTAAAGATGTCTTTTGTTTTTTAAAAATAATAATCCTGGAAGTAGTGGCCGATGGACTGTGGCACCCTGTAAACATGGGATCTTGGGACCTGAATAATGAATGAGAGAACAGATGGGACAAGCACCTTCCTTCTTAATAACAGTACTATTCATAAAATGGTAACGTGGAACATTTTCATGGGACAAAATAGGTGGACAGATAAAGGGAAACTTCACGAGGGATGCAGAGGGCACAGTTTCTAAATCATGTGCATCTCTGTGATGCTGCTGCAAATAGTCGCATTTGAGAATGCCCAGGTCTTGGTCTGTTTGTATCTATGCTTTCCATTACGACAATCAGCCTAATAGGAAGAGGGCTTGTCCACATGAAGGAAGCCTGGCTCTTGAATTTTCAGTGGTGCTACAGGACTGCATTCATTTGCAAGTGATCATAAATCGGGCCCTTTGCATTAAGTACGGATGCAAATCCACCTTCCCACCAGGCCCTCGGAGGCATTTAAATGGTCTCTCTCTCACTGGCTGCCCTGGCCTGGACGAGGGCTGCCAGCCTCCAGGTGGCAATCCGATATAATAGTGCGACACACAGTATACATGTGAACACAAAGAAATTAATTGCGCATGGTGTCAATCAATAAATACTAATAATTAAAGAACGATTCATTCATAGACAAATACATAAACCATTTATACAGTTTCCAAATCCGAAGCAAAATTATTCATACAATACACAATTCATAATCAGGAGATAGATGATTTAACATAAGTCCTGGATATGGCTCACACACACGGTGAGAATATTGAGTGTTGTGAAGGCATAGCACACTTTGAAAATCATATTGTGAATTGAATACGCTGAGACTGTTTTTCAGTGATATCCTTCAAGTTCCTGGTTCCAACTTGATAACGCCATATTGGTGAAACGTGGAGCAAATTGAGGGAGCTGGCGATCCCGCAGTTCTTCTTTCGGAACCGTTCAAGTGTTCCTCTTTTGGAACTGTTGGTGTAGCTATCTTCTGGAAGCTCGTTTCCCCCCTTTTACACTGTGAAGCATAGTGCTCATTAGGAGGTACTGAGCCCTTTGGAGTGTTTTGGACTTTGTGAGCCATACGCAGGACTTATGTTAACTCTTTTATGCCCCGATTATGAATTACGTATTATATGAATAATTAGGATTTGGAAATGGTATAAATGGTTCATTTATTTGTCTATAAAAGAATTATTATTTAATTATTATTTATTGGTTTTCGACATTGTTGTTAATGCCACGCACAGTTAATTTCTTTGTAACCTCCAGGTGGCGGCTAGCAAACTCCTAGGATTACAACTGATTTCCAGGTGACAGAGATCAGTTCCCCCTGAGAAAATTGCTTCTTTGTAAGGTGGATTCTATGGTATTATGCCCCATTGAAGTCCCCATTGAAGTCCCACAAGAGAGCCAGTTTGGTGTAGTGGTTAAGTGTGCGGACTCTAATCTGGGAGAACCGGGTTTGATTCCCCACTCTTCCACTTGCACCTGCTGATGTGACCTTGGGTCAGTCGCTGACTCTGGCACAGCTGTTCCTGAAAGAGCAGTTTTTGTCAGAGTTCTCTCAGCCCCACCCACCTCACAGGGTGTCTGTTGTGGGGAGGGGAAAGCAGTTTGTAAGCCGCTTTGAGACTCCAAGTGAAGGGCGGGGTATAAATCCAATCTCTTCTTCCCTCCCCAAACTGCACCCTCCTCAGGCTCCACCCCCACAAATCTCCAGATATCTCCCAACCTGGAGCTGGCAACCCTACGCCTAGACTGGCCCGGAAGTTAAACATGGTCGGCCCTAAGTTAGTACGTGGACTGGGAGACCACCAAGGAAGTCCAGGGATTGCTACACAGAGACAGGCAATGGCAAACTACCTCCGGATGTCTCTTGCCTTGAAAACCCTGTGGTGTCGCCATAGGTTGGCTGTGATGTTACAACACTTTCCACCACCACCTCTCTGTGGTGCAATATAGATCATGTTACAATCCTTCACAAGCAGCTCAAGAGAAGTGAAAAGGTACTTGTCATTCTGATGACCCAAATCAAGGCCAGAATTCAAAGAGTGCCATGCGTTGTTTTTCACTGTGAAGCCATCCTCTGTGCCAAAGAGGTCAGCCATTCTTAATGCTGAATGGGCAGCTTGTCTCTTTGGCGGTGGATCTGTGGAATGAATCGGCAAGCAAAATTGCCTGCATCTCACACATGCATGTTTCTTCTTTGTATCACCATCCTTTAGCTGAACACCGTTTTGATCAACATCCTTATTACCTTGGTGTGTCGTCTCTTCTTATCATTTGCCTTTGCTCCTATCCGTTGAAACTAGATTGCCTTTTAGGTGTTATGCTGACGCTTGCTAAATGTGGGTCTGGACTTGGTCAGGAGGGAAGGAGGCTTATAAATATTTGATTCAAATACATTCTGAATAAATGTTAGTCAGAAGGACACGCAAGCTAACTTTTGCAAGCTTTCTGCTGGCCTAAGCAAAGGCCCTCTGGAACATGGTTATGCAGCCTTCTGGTGGGACCTGGAGATCTCCCAGAATTGCGACATTTATTTATTTATTTTCTTCCAATGACTATCCCACGCTCCCTGTAAAGCAGGCTCAGGGCAGGTTCCAATCTGTGATAATCTGCCGAGTGCAGATTTACAACAATAAAAAACAAGATAACAGAATACATACAATAAATACAATAAAATAACTACTGCAATAAAATACATTAAAATAAATTGTAAGCAGACACATGAGTGCAACTCATTGGGGGGAGGACAGATTGAGTTGGATATCTGCTGCCTCACCTCAACTGAAGGC
>NW_015167622.1:122718-128325 GCF_001447785.1 Gekko japonicus
AGACTCCCCCCTAGTGCGCCCTAAAGCGCCCCGGATCCGAGCTCCTCTCTTCTGAGGGGCTCGTTCGGGTCTCCGCTCGTGCAGATTCCCTCCTCCCCCGCGGGCGGGCGAGACGACCTCGGGAGCGACCCGAGGATGCGTCCGCCATTCGCGGGAGCCAAACTGGAAGCCCCCTGGCCGCATAGGGCTTTGAAGGTAAGAACCAGCACCATGAAAGGATCTGGTATTCAATAGGCAGCCAGTGCAGTTCGTGCAGCACAGTGCAGCTCGCACAGGCAACAACATCAATACTGATCTCCAGATTTCCAAGTTGCTGTGTGTGGGGGGGGGAGTATTTGGGCTTTTTTATAGAGTTGCCATCCTGCGGGTGGGGCCTGGAGATCTCCCAGAATTACAACTGATCTCCATATGAGAGAGATCAGTTCTCCTGGAGGAAATGGCATGTTTGAAGGGCGGACCCCATAGCATTATACCCCACTGAGGTACCTTCCCTTCCCAAACCCCACCTCCCCCAGACTGCACCCCCAAATCGTCAGGAATATCCCAGAGCTAGCAACCCTAAAATTGTATATATTAATTAAAAGCCAAGAAACATAAGATATATGAATACTTTTCAGCTGAATCAACAACAAAAATAACATCAACTTCTACTTTAATGCTTTTTAATGAATACAACATTAAAGTAGGGTGCTGAGATCTAAAAATGAAAAAGGAACGTGTGTGCCAGTACCTGCAGCTGTCATATAAAGAGCAGGGAAATGTAGACAGCCATCCAGGGTGCAAAGGACTTCCACATTCTGAAGCTGATGGGCACAGGCCTTTGATAGATCACTGGTCTGACTCGGTATAAGTCAGCCTCATAGGCACAATCATGAAGGGATGAGAAAAGAAGGACCTTCCAGAATTCCCTCTTCTTCAGGGAGGGCTTTCCCAGGTTCTCCTTTTGCTGCGCCTTGGTGTTTAGTCATGCCGGCCACATGACCACGGAAACGTCTTCGGACAGCGCTGGCTCTTCGGCTTTGAAACGGAGATGAGCACCGCAACCCTAGAGTCGGATTCGACTGGCTTTCGAGCAAGGGAAACCTTTACCTTTTTACATTCCTCTGTGTGTGGGGGTGGGGGTCTGTTCTGCAGATTTTTTACTCCCTCTAGTGGTTAATTTGACATCACACAGATTTATTTCCAGCATATCTGCCTGCAGGTGTTGTTGTTTTTTAAAAAATGCTGGACATAAATCTATGCAAGATCCAATCAAGCCCTAGAGGGAGCAAAATACAAGCAGAACAGACACACACACACACACACACCAAAGAAACAGGAACTTACCAGCGAGTAAAAGGAGGATGTGGAAAAACCCAGAGTTAGAAGAGCCTCCCTTTATATCTGGCATTGATTGCGTATGGACCTTGGAATCCATAGGCAATGAGGCTTCTTTCACCTGACCCCCCACCCCCACCAGTGAGCAAGAGGCCCTGTGTGTCATTATAGGTGGAGGAGGATTAGAGTTGCCACCACTTGGGCACCAGACAGACCCCTGTAAATCTCTCAGTTCAGTGGAAGCCATAGTTCACGCCACCCAGGCCTTCTCAGGTTCTGTCATTTGCCTCTTCCCTCTCCTGGTGTGATGAGCTGGAAATGGGGTGGGGGACAGGGCTGGGGAGAAGAAGGAAATGGGCAGGAGGAGCGTTGACTGTCTTCTTTGCCTCTAGTTGTTTCGTTTATTTTTTTAAATTTAATTCATGTGTGCCCCACCTTCCTCCCCAATGGGGACCCAAAGCAGCTCACATCATTCTCCTCTCCTCCATCTTATCCTCACAACAACCCTGCGAGGTAGGTTAGGCTGAGAGAGTGTGACAGGCTTTAAGGTTTACCCAGTGAGCTTCCATAGCACGGATGAGGAATCGAACCCAGGTCTCCCAGATACTAATCCACCACTCTTAGCCACGACATCCACACTGGCTGGCTGCGCTCTGGGGGATTTAAAAGGTATGTGTTTGGGTGGTTAGGTCTGGTAAGGACTGAGCCTAGGGCCTTTGAGGTGACAAAGGGTGCAGTCCTATGGATGTTTTCCTGGGAGTAAGCCCTGCTTGATAACCTGGGGATTACTTCTGAGTAAACCTGTTGAGGCTTGCTCACAAAGTGGGTCTCCGCTCCAGGCATTCTTTTACCCTTAGTGGAAATGCAGCTCACTTGACAACACAGAGATCAGAAACCGGTAGGGCCCCAGAGCGTGCAACGGGCGCCTCAGCCTGCTCCAAATATGAGGAAGTGATAAAGGGGAGGGGGGGATGACGTTCCTCTCATTCATCCTGTGTGACATCACTCCCAAGCTATCAGAAGCAGCATCTGATGCTCCTGGGGGGGAAGAAGAGCTGGCATCCGCTCAGCAGTGACCTCACGCTCGCTTGTAATGCAAACACTGCCAATGTTTCTGAGGCAGAACTAACGTCACTGGGTTCTGCATCCTGCACGTCACCCCGTGGTGACATCAATGGCAGATCCTAACCTCTTATTACTTGTTATAAGCTCAAGAAAGGAAGTCCGGAGACGGGGAGGGGCAGGTTCCGTGTCTGTCATTGATGACTGCCGGGCTGCAACCTGCATAAACACCTTTTATTAGGACCAATCTGAATGGCACAAAACAGTGGGCGAGCTTCCAGCACCCTCCAGGACTCTCCATCAGGTTAGATGTGGGCGGGGGGGAAGGGTGTGTATGACGGATATCATAGGCCAGGCCTTGCCTGGTGAGTATCTGTGTAAAATACTGAGCAGGCTTACATATTTTTAAAAGTGCCAGGATCAAGTTGCCAGTATTACCTCTATACCACAGTTAAGGGGTCATCTTTGCTCTAGTCTCATCTCAGCCAGCAAGCTCATGGCTGATGTAAGAGTGGAGCGCTTCGGTAGAGCCAGTTTGGTGCAGTGGTTAAGTGTGTGGATTCTAATCTGCGAGAACCGGGTTTGATTCCCTGCTCCTCCACTTGCAGCTGCTGGATGACCTTGGCCAAGCCATAGTTCTGTCAGAGCTGTCCTTGAAAGGGCAGTTCTCTCAGAGCTCTCTCAGCCCCACCTACCTCACAGGGTGTCTGTTGTGGGGAGGGGAAGGGAAAGGAGATTGTAAGCTGCTCTGAGACTCCGAGTGAAGGGTGGGGTATAAATCCAATCTCCTCCTCCTCCTCCTCCTCCTCCATTCCACCAGATTTCAAATAACCCAGTTTTAGAGGCCTTGTAGATAAGTCCAAAGGGCTGGCGCAAAGCTCATGCTGTGTTCTGGATGCCTCCACCCCAGGCTGCAGTATTAACATAAGCAGCTTGTAAATTCCTAGAGGCTGACCTGGGTGCAGGTGACTCAGTGCGTGCAGGATGGCTGGAGAATGTTGGAGAGGGCTAGCATGGGTAAGGAACAGGCACGGGGTGTGTGTCTCTGTGTGTAGTTGGTTGGAAGGATGTCAGGGGCACCGCCTTCCCCATGACTGATAACTCGCAAGCCAACTATTAGGTAAGGCAGCCGAGGGCGCTGGGGTGTTTACGCCTCTGGTCTGGACTGCTGCCAGGCACTCCTCGTTCTTGGGAAGAAACGGCACGTGGGATCCCAAGTGAGCGAATGACATGTGGAGTCATGTGTATACGTGTGCAGGGGGAGGGGGTGTTGCCACTTTCATTTCTGCCCAAGCAACTATGCCCATAGTAAGCTGTAATGACAGGTAGAGGTTCAACTGGTACATCAATTTCTCACCATGATGGGGAGTGCTGCACCTTTTGGACTTCAGGCTGCCATACAAGTGTTAAAGCCATAAAGAAGAAGGAGAGATTGGTTTTATACCCTGCCCTTCACTACCTGAAGGAGTCTCAGAGCGGCTTACAATCCCTTTTCCTTCCCCTCCCCACAACAGACACCCTGTGAGGTAGGTGGGGCTGAGAGAGCTCTGAGAAAACTGCTCTTGAGAGAACAGCTCTGAGAGAACTGTGACTGACCCAAGGTCACCCAGCTGGCTGCATGTGGAGAAGTGGGGAATCAAACCCAATTCTCCCAGATTAGAGTCCACGCTCCTAACCACTACACCTAGGGTTGCCAGCCCCCAGGTGGGGCCTGGGGATCTCCCGCTCTTACCACTGATCTCCAGCTGACAGAGACCACCTCCCCTGGAGAAAATGGCTGCTTTGAGGGGGGGACTCTATGGCATTGTACCACGCTGAGACCCCTCCCCTCCCCAAACCCTGCCCTCTCTCAGATCCACCCCCAAAGTCTCCAGGTATTTTCCAATCTAGACCCGGCAACCCTAAGTGCTCCAAACTGGCCCCTATGGAGAAAAGGGGGGGGGGGTTCCTGTATGCAATTAGTGGGAAAGAGGTTTTGGAATACCATTTTTCTGCAGGAGAATGGCAAATCTGGTAACAGCCTTCCCAAACCTGATGACCTCATTTGCCCTTCTCCCTTGAAACAAACTGTAATATGTATGATAAGCTTACTAGATCTTTGAGCAGACTGGCCAGATACAAAGGAGAACTGGTCTGCTGTGAGAGGGTTAAAAGAGGAAATCTTGGCAGGCAGAGCTGATCTTGGAGGGTGAGAGAGGCTGGCATCTTCACAGCTAAGATCTCTCCGAACCCCTCTTCCCTGAAACGTTTTCTCTGCCTTATTCCTCCAAGAGCCACTGCCCACAGGGTTGCCAGCTGCCCTAGAGAAAATGCCCTGCCCCTTTAATGGAGGCTTAATATGTGGAAATTGGCAGCTGTGGCTTTTCATGGCATGGAGCTAAATAACACCACCTGGTAAATAGTAGGGCTTCCTGGCTAAGGGCATCAGCTACTGGGGTGGAGACTGAGCTCAGTGGTTCAGTACCTGCTTTGCATACAGGAGGTTCCAGGTTCAATCTTGGCCATCTCCAGGTAACAAAGGATCAAAGTAGGAGGTGATGTGAAAGAGACCTCTGCCAGTGACCCTGGAGCAGTGTTCCCTCTAAGCTGAGTTAGTGTGAGCTAGCTCACAGTTTTCTAGCCTCTGGCTCACACATTTTTGTCTTCGCTCAGGAAGGAGGGCTCCAGACCAAACTAATTTGTGCAGTAGCCAAATCGCTCACTCACAACTTCAATGGCAGTAGCTCACAAAGTAGAATTTTAGCTCACAAGACTCCACAGCTTAGAGGGAACATTGCCCTGGAGAGCTGCTACCAGTCTGAATAGACAATACTGACCTTGATGGACTGATCGTCTGGTTCAGTATAAGGTAGCTTCGTATGAGCTAAGATTTCTTGTGGTGGTCTGGGGTGAGAATTCATCACCCTGTGCAAGACCCACTCCTTACCTGATCCAGCCTTGTCTATGTCCCTGTTGTCTTTATGCATCTGTTCCTCCACTTCTTCCTCCCTGAGGGATCGCCAATAGGCCAGGACAAAAAAAAAAGTCCTGTCCCTTTAACAGAGGCTTAATGTGTGTAAATGAGCAGTTGAAACTTCTCAGGGCATGGAGGTAAAAAACTATGTCTGGGGCAGTTGATGCTCTGTATTCTTGGTGCCTGGGGGGGGGACAGAGAGGGCACTGGTTGCCTTTATAGTGTTCGTTCTGGAAAGTCAGGGTAAATTCCGTTTTAAACCAATACGTGTGTAA
>NW_015167622.1:128361-135435 GCF_001447785.1 Gekko japonicus
TTGTCTTAATGTAAGAGTGTAGTGGTTATGAGCACGGACTCTAATCTGGGAGAGCCAGGTTTGATTCCCCACTCCTCCACTTGCACCTGCTGGGGTGACCGTGGGCAAGCCATAGCTGTTCTCTCAAGGACAGTTAGAGCTCTCTCAGCCCCACCCACCTCACAGGGTGTCTGTTGTGGGGAGGGGAAGGGAAGGGAAAGGAGTTTGTAAGCCACTCTGAGACTCCTTCGGGTAGTGAAGGGCAGGGTATAAATCCAATCTCCTCCTCCTCATTATTATTATTATTAATAGTTGTTGTTGTTATTGTTGTTATTATTATTATTATTATTATTATTATTATAAGACACTTTTCTTCAGGAAGTTGGTAATCCTACCTGCTCAAAGCATGAAGATTAAGCACATACACATTTGCTGTTTTTACATGATAGACTTAAAGCGTGGCTTTACTGTCTCTGATTGTAGCCTTTCTGAAATAGTTCCTCCAAGAGGGACGAGGAGAATCTCTCCACCTTCCACATAAAATAAGCACAGCTAAGGGGCCAGATGGTGTCTTGTACAGAAGGCAGCCAGGTTTATTATGGCAAAGGGCCCCTGTGCTTTTGTTGAAGGAAGAGGCATCTAAGACCAGTGAAAGACTTTTTTCTGCCTGGAATGGAAAACAGACTAGCTCTCACCCACATATTCAAGCCAGAGGAAAGCCTGAAAGCAAATGATGCACCATCCTTCCCAAAGCTATGCTGTTCTAGGTCTGGATTTATTTTATTTTAAACATTTCTCTGTCATGCCACCCAAACAAAGGTCTCCCAGGCAGTGTACACCAAAGCATTAAAACCTCAAGACATGAAAACAGCCTTTTAAATAGACTGTATACAAAACATTTATATATTTTATAAATATCTGCAGGAAAATCCCCTAATGCCATCTGAAAACCAGACCTATCCATCAGGCTACAGGAGCAGGAGAGCTCCTACAAACTCCTACAAATCATGACTTCCATGGTGGAGTAAAACTCCCTTTCATAGTGTCACAAAATCTGCCACCCAAAGGGTGTATAATGCCATGAGAGCGGAAGGCCCCCTGTTGGCATTCTCTCTGCTCTCAGAGGGATCCCCATACATAATCTGGGGTTCCTAAAGGTGGGCTATAATTTGGAAGCAGACACAGGACTGATAAGTAGGGCATCCTTGTTAGAGACAGATGTTTGCCGGGTTTTCAGAAATGTGCATTTGGTCCTCTCTGCCCTTCAGTTAGGTCACTCAGTGCCACCAGTTTGTCGTAATAACAGCCTTGCCCATGTTAGGATAATTTGGATGTTGTGACAACATGTCTAGATAAATGTCATGCAAAGATCTTTGAGTCAAGCGTGTAATTTCCAGCTTATTACTGTTGTCAGATATGTTGACAACAATGAGAACCATCAGTGGATGTATTAAACCCACTCCGACCTACTAGCTACCCATGTTGTGCCACATTGCTCCCTCACATCTCCGAAGACAAGGTGCTCTTCTTTGTGAATATAGAAAGATCATTGAAAACAGAGAGTTGCCCATCCACAAAGCCATGGCTGATGGGGGCCTATCCAGACTAAGATCCCGACACCCAGCAATAAGATCTGCACAAATCCTGCAACCACAAAATTTTGATCTAGGGAATGAATGGTTGCAAACATGGATGCAATCAGTTCCACCCGATATCCATAACCTGAAAAACACCAATGAGAGGCCTGCAGGATTTGACTTGCCATGTAAAGTATGGAAGATGGCTAATAGAATACAAACAGGCTTTGACAGTTGTGCGGACCTGTTGCTTAAATGGGGCAGAATACCAGGGCTCAAATGTGATTGTGGTTCAGCCCGCCAAACTATTTTCCATCTGTCACAGGAATGTGAGCATTGTGCTTTCCAGGGAGATGTGATGGAGCTCTTTGAACTCTTCCCAGCTGTGACTGAGTGGATTGAAAATTTAAATATTAGTATTTAGGAGGATTGCCCAATCAGTCTGCATACCCATTGTATCAACTTGGTTACATATTTTATATTATTATATGCTTCCTGTGTGTAACTCTGCCATACAATAAATAAATAAATAGTTATGCTGCTGTCAATAGGGCTATCAGGTACAAAAGAAAAGCCCTGCTGGATCAGACCAGTGGTCCATCTAGTCCAGCAGCCTATCTCACAGTGGCCAACAAGGTCCTCTGAAGGGCCAACAACAGGGCTTAGAGGCCTTCCCCTGATGTTGCCTTTTGGCTCTGGGAGTCAGAGGTTTAGTGCCTCTGAATGTGGAGGTTCCCCTCAGTCACCATAGCTAGTAGCCATTGATAGACCTCTCCTCCATGAATCTATCTAATCCTCTTTTAATCCTCTTTTAATCCTGTGGCCATCACTACATCTTCTAGCAGCGAATTCCACATTTGAATCACTCCCTGTTGCAAAGTAGTATTTCCTTCTGTCCATCCTGAGCCTACTGCCTATCAGCTTAATTGGATGCCCTTGAGTTCTAGCATTTTGGGAGAGGGAGAAAAATTTCTCTTTGACAACTCTCTCGCCACCCCACGCATAATTAGAGGGCAGGTAGCGGCCAAGGGGTAGAGACCAGGAAGCAGCCAAGCCACTATGCAGCAATCTAGCTCAGCTGAGAGTCCTCTCTTTGAGGGAGATCTTGTGTCGAACAGTGTCATTTGTGTTAGGTTCTGACCGCAGTGAGATGTTTTGAGAGAGAACGTTTAGGTGAAAAGCGGAATAGAAATACATTACGTTCTGGGGAAGTGTGCTTGCACTTGAAAGTGTATACCTTGAATAAAACTTTGGTCTTAAAGGTGCCACTGGACTCAAACTTTGTAGTGCTGCTTCAGGCCAACATGGCTACTACCAGAAACACACTAAGTAAGCCTCCCTTCCTTAAGATTACGGTGGTTCAACTGTCCCCCCCAAAACAGTGCATATGTATGCCAGCTCTGGGTTGTGCCTGGAGACTTTGGGGGTGAAGCCTGGAGAGGGCAGGGTTTTGGGGGGCATCAATATGGTACTTAGGGTTGCCAGCCTCCAGGTGGGACCCGGGGATCCCCCGGGATTACAGCTCATCTCCAGACTACAGACATCAGTTCCCCTGGAGAAAATGGATGCTTTGGAGGGTGGGTTGTATGGCACTGTACAACCCCACTGAGGTCCCTGTCCTCACCAGGCTCCATCCCCAAATCTCCAGGAGTTTCCCAACCTGGGGAAACCCTACCCCTTCATCCCCTGCCAGTGGTGATGGTGGTGGGACCTGGCAACCCTATGCCATAGAATCCACCCTCCAAAGCAGCCATTTTCTTCATGAGAACAGATCTCTGTAGCCTGGAGATCAGTTGTAAATGCAGGATAACTCCAGACCCTACCTGAAAGTTGGCAACCATGAGCAGTGGTCTTTCATTTCTCCCCCCCCCCCCGAAAAATAAAACTGGGGCAAAACTTGAATCCCCAGGTTGTGGCATGGGACTTGCCAAGCTGCTGGCTTATGACAGCAAGTCACCTGACAGCAGAGTCATGGAAGAAAGGCCAGATGTATAACCTTACCAGAGGGCCCACGCCACAACTATGTGTGGAGCAATGGGGGACCAATGGGGAAAGTGACTGTGCTGGGTGGAGACAAGAGAAAGATGGCAAGGAAGTGTTTTTGTGGTGAAGCAGGGTACCTCTGAACCGGGAACCTTCCTATGCTAAAAAATGTGCATCTAAAAGATACCCAGTGTGCTGTAGTGGTTAAGAGCGGCGAACTGGATGGAGAACTGGGTTTGATTCCCCTCTCCTCCTCCGCATGAAGCCAGCTGGGTGACTTTGGGCCAGTCACAGTTCTCTCAGAGCTCTCTCAGCCCCACCTACCTCACAAGGTGCCTGCTGTGGGGAGAGGAAGGGATTTGATTGTAAGACACTTTGAGACTCCTTCAGGTAAATAGGGAAAGTCTTCTTCTTCTTCTTCTTCTTCCTCTTCCTCTTCTTCTTCTTCAACACACATGAAGCTATCTTATACCGAATCAGATCCTTGGTCCATCAGGGTCAGGACTGCCTAGACTGACTGGCAGTGGCTCTCCAAGGTCCCAGGCAGAGGTCTTTCACAGCACCTACTACCTGGCTCTTTTGACTGGAGATGGTAGGGACTGAACCTGGAACCTTCTGCATGCAAAGCAGAGGCTCTTCCACTAAGCCACAACCCCTCTGACAAGGATTTCACCTTAACATGACTAAGAGAAAAAAATCATCTTGTGACGAGAGGGAGGGGAAAGCTAACGCAATGACTTCTGACAACGTGTCTTTGACAGTATGACACTGAAGGAGGACGTGATAGATCGTTTCCCACCTTATAATTAAATAATGTGCTCTGTTTAAAGGTGAGGTAACACAAATCTGTGGAAGCACGCACTTCGAACTTGCACCTGTACTTTGAATGCATGCACACGACTGAGCATCATGCACGCCAAAACACGTGGAGCCTGGAACACCAAGCATACATGAGAAGCTGCCCCTACAATAAAGCAAAGGCTGTTTGCTGTGTGGCATGTAATGAGTTGCACAGTAGCTGTTTCCTCAAAAAGAGGAGTGCTAGGAATCTAATCTTTCTGGAAGCTCCTCTTCCCAATCTCCTGTTCTGATGGGAACAGACTGTGGCTATTTATGCATGAAGGAAAGATACCCTGAGAGCCCAGTCAAAAACTAAGACTGGAAGAATTCCTTTGGTGGACCTGGCCCAGGCCTGCCTAATCCAGCCCTTTAACAGCGGACAGCCCTGTGCTTCAGTGAAGCCCAGAACCAGAGCAGGAAGGTGGTGGCCGCTTGTTATTGTTTGCCCTACTGTTTGGCATCCAGAGATAGGTTGCCTCTGAATATGGAGGTTCCATTTAGCTGCTGATAGACTGATCCTTGGTGAATTTGTCTAATCCCCCATTAAAGTCATCCCCTTATCTTGTGGCAATTAACTCTATATGCTAATGATGCATTATGTGCTTTTGTCTACCATAAACCTACTGCCAGTGAAAAAGGCTGTGAGGAAGCCCCCTTTTAAGTTTTCTTTTTTTACCATGGCGATAGACAGGTAAAGATCACTATCTCTGATCACCCCCCTAATGCTGTCTCCTCTGTCTCCAGCAGGGCATCAGCGAAGTCTGCAGATGGTAAGCGGCTCTTCTTTTTCCTTTCGAGCGACTTTGTAATTGGAGTTGCCCAGGAGAGAACCCATGCATTCAAACCATGTGCCCTGCCAGTGAGATACGGACTCAGGTGCATGTGGGGGAGAGCTGCACATTCCCCACTGAATTAAAAATGGTTGGCCCATAGAGAAATTCTACAAATAACAGCTGTGTGACACCTTTTAATAAGTCTGGTGTAGTGGTTAGGAGCACGGACTCTAACCTGGGAGAACCGGGCTTGATTCCCCACTCCTTCACGTGCAGCTGCTGGTGTGACCTTAGGTCAGTCATAAGTTCTTTCAGAGCTGCTTCTCTCAAGGACAGTTCTTGAGAGAGCTCTCTCAGCCCCACCTACCTCACAGGCAGTGTTCCCTCTAAGCTGAGTGAGTGTGAGCTAGCTCACAGTCTTTTAGCCTCCGGCTCACACATTTTTGTCTTAGCTCAGGAAGGAGGGCTCCAGAGCAAACTAATTTAAGCAGTAGCCAAATCGCTCGCTCACGACTTTAATGCCAGTCGCTCACAAAGTAGATTTTGTGGCTCACAAGACTCCACAGCTTAGAGGGAGCATTGCTCACAGGGTGTCTGTGGTGGGGAGGGGAAGGGAAAGGAGATTGTAAACTGCTCTGAGACTCCTTCGGGTAGTGAAGGGCAGGGTATAATTCCAATCTCCTCCTCCTTCTCCTCTTCCTCCTCCTATCAGACAACACAGCAGGCAAGCTATTAAGTTCCCGATAACATTTCACAAGCTTGGATGTTCAGTTTAAAAACACACAGGAAAAAGGGAGAGGGTATGGAGGAAAAGGTGTTTTGGGGCACACTGGAGGACTTCCTAGGGCAGTGATTCCCCCAGTGTGGTGCTCATGGGTGCCATGTGGCCCACCAGTGTGTTTCCTGATACTCACTTGTATCTTCCCCAAAGCAGATAGTCAGTCCTGCCTTTCCTGGAGCTCATTAGAGGAGGAAGGGCTTAAGAAGAGCTCAGGAGTTATCCGCTTTGTGTCTGCAGCCAGTGCCTGTTCAGCCGGTTTGGTGTAGTGGTTAAGAGTGTCAGACTAATCTGGAGAACTGGGTTCGATTCCCCCACTTGAAACTAGCTGGGTAACCTTAGGCAAGTCACAGCACTCTCCGTCTAAAAAATAGGTAAAGCTCACCACTTAAGTGGCGCCAGAAAAGAGCTACAGCTTCCGCAGTAAAACCACCCCCCTGGGGATCTCCTGGCCATTCCACACACAATTTCATAGGATAATTTATTTTCTTTTTTTTTCATTTTGCCCATTCAGAAACAGCTCCCCCATCAAAGAAAGATGATTGCCTTGGGACTCCTCAATGCTTTGCAATTGTCCCAGATGGCGGCCATTTGGTTGTGTCACCCATTACCCTTTCTCAGAATTCCAAAAACTGCCTAGAGCTTCAACAAGGTTGAAACTTAAATGACTCTTGTTTCATTCAGGTTTTCGTAATGTGAATATAAATTGGACATTAGCCAGAAGGCCTTTTTTTTTTGTATTACAAATGCCCATCTTTGATTTTCTATTTTCTATTGATACATAAAACCAGCATTTCTGAAACATCTGAAACCTGAGGCACCCATCTTTAAAAAAAATTAAGACGTGACTATGTCTCTCGTCCATTTAAAAATGTTTGGAATGTGCAAGAGTTAGAGTCACTCTCCCTCCACAGAGGTAGGGTCGCCAGCTCTGGATTGGGAAATACCTGGAGATTTGGGGGAGGTGGAGCCTGAGGAGTGCGGGGCTTGGGAAGGGGAGGGCAACCGAAGGCAGCCATCAGTCACAGTGGGAGAGAGATGAAGCAAGGCAAAGACCTCGTCAATCGACTTAGTCCCCAGGGGGTGGAGGGTTTCCTGCACTTCAAATGTCTCTAGTTATCAAAGTCTCTAGTTTCTAATAGTT
>NW_015167622.1:135582-141942 GCF_001447785.1 Gekko japonicus
AACAAACACTGTGATATAGATGACAACACATGCTAACTTAACATGTGTTGTCATCTATATCACATGTGTTGTCATCTATATCACATGTGTTTGTTTGTTTGCTGCATTTCCTATAGCTGTGATCCCTTCTTGGTTGTTGTTTTTTTTACCACCTGGAGGTTGGCGGCCCTACACAGAGCTGCCCCCTATATATCTGTATTTGAGGTGGAAGACTGGCACCATGATGTCTAAGCCTTGATCATCGGCCTTTTTTCCTGGTTAAAAATTGCCCCCTCTCACAGTTGCTTTTCATGCTGCTGGAGAAAATATACATATAGTTAGATTTTCCTTCCACTTAGGGTTGCCGGCTCCAGCTTGGGGAATTCCTGGAGATTTGGGTATGGTGCCTGGGAAGGGCAGCCTGGCCAGAGAGGGCTCAGTGAGGAAATGACGTTGCTCCATTTCTCCCAGAACTCTATGGTGTGTACCACTGCAATTCCAGAACACCTGAAGGTTGATAACCCTACTCCCACTGGGCTGCAAAGCAGCTGGGGGAGGTAATGATTTTCGGCAGGGTAATGGGGAATAGGTTACTCAGCCCCTCTCCCTCTTTTGCGGGTCTCCTCCTTCAAACCCCCATCCCAGCAGCAGCATTCTGTGAAGAGAGAAACAGGTTTAAGAGAAGCTTGAAACTACATATAGTGTAGATTTCTGGGCTACAATTCTGTGGAAAGCACGCAGAAATGCAAACCACCTGTTTATATTTTCCTTTTCCAATCCACAGCTAATATGGTTCTGATCTGATGCCCTCCCAGACCCACATTTCCATCTGAACATTCAATACGAAGCCCCTCCACTCAGCTTGCCAAGAGACGAGAGTCAAGACCCTGGAGGAGCCGTCTTCTCTGGAACAGACTATGGCATGGAGGAGAGCCAAATTCTGAGGAGGAGGGGCCTGTACCCAAGTATGAAGATCCGCCCTTCAGAATGGAGCTGCAAGAGTTAGAGAGAATCCTCTCTACAGTGCTTTAATCTTTCTAAAGCAACAGAGACATGCCAGAACTCCAGTCTTCAGGACATTATGGGCCGTAGTTCCTAGCAAGGAGGAAATTACATTCTCTGTATGTTTGGATTGCCCCTTTTCTTGGTGACTTCTTCACATCTTCCATGACTGAATCCTGAAACTGAAAACAGATTCCAGGTCTTGACTTAGCCACCATGAGTTTTCAGAAGAGACTTTGGTTGGACCACATCATTGAAGAGTGACTGGTTTTGCCTAAGGGCAAAACCTTCGGATCAGCTGCACAGCACCCTGGGAAAATCTTATCCTGGTAACCACCAAGATATCCAACTGGTAGGGCAGAGGACTTCAGGACAAGAGATGAACTGCATTAGCAGGTAGCTGCCAGGCCTTGGAGAGGAACTGCTGATTTCCCGCTTATACTGCTGAATCTATGCAACGAATGGGTTAAGCCGATGTCTTCTGTGTCTGTGGTACGATTTTGCAGCAGACAGTGTATGAAGGGACTGTAATGACTCGGCTTGTGATCCCTGCCATTCATTTATCAACTGGGAGCCACAAGGGAAAGGTGGAATATGATATAAAGATTTAAATAAATGTAAGGAATAAATCTCCGATACCACCCTCTACTGTTTGCTTAAAACCATCTAGACAAGGATCATACTGCTCCTACTCCCTTCGCAGTGTCTGATGTACTCTTCATGCTGTTTTAAATGTTGGAAGGGAGTAATGAAAGTGGCTCTTGAACTATAAAGTAGTGTTCACTGAGCAGCACTGAAGTGCATGGTGAAATTATTCCTTAAATGCTCGTACCATCTTTTATGTATCTTTTTTTCTTTTTGTGCTAACAGGGTATATATTTAGGCTGGGGTGGATCATGTAGGGTTCCCAGGTCCCCCCTGGCCATTGGCAGGGGATGGCAGATAGAGATAGGGTTGCCAGATCCAGGTTGGGAAACTCCTGGAGATTTGAGTCCACCCTCCAAAGCATCCATTTTCCCCAGAAGAGCCTATCTCTGTAGTCTGGAGATGAGAAGGGATCCCCAGGTTGTCCTGCCTGGAGTTTGGCATGCCTAGATGGCAAAGAAAAGTCGCATCTGTCCCTGATGCCAGTCAGTCTCTAAACTTTAGCCAGGCACCACTTGAGGAAGAAGTGGGAAGACTCCTTTGCCTGCCCTCCTCATAAGGCGTTCCCAACTTCCTGGAGAGAAAGGGTCCTCTCCCTTTAAGAGAGGCTTAAGGGGGTGTTGTTTACATGATGGTGTTATTTACCCCTGTGCCATGCAAAGCTTCAGCTTCTCATTTCCACGCCTTAAGCTTTATTAAAAGGACAGGGCTTCCCCCCCCCCATGCAAGCCGCCCTGAGCCTGCTCCAGCGGGGAGGGCGGGGTATAAATTTGATATAATAAATAAATAAATAGAATCATCATTAATGTGTTTCTCTCCTGAAGCCCCTGCCCACAATATACTGTGCTGTTTGTCACCTGCATGAGTAAAGACAGGCAGCTTTGTGATGCAGTTAACGCTGCATTATTAAAATTTGTGGTATACCACGTATCAATTGTAGTTTCTTTGTGTGTGCATAGCTAAAACAGTCCTCCACTGGAATGGACTTAAAGGTGTAAAACTGCAGGTGAATAAAAACAACATTGCAAAGAAACTCAGATTTTTTTCCCCCCTGTGAAAAGCCAGCAAAGACTGGGGCCAGACCCGATACAACATCGTGCATATAATGTTCCTTCCCACCCAGCACAAATTCATGTTTGAATTTTTCAGTACTAATCATGCAGGACATTCATTTAGCGGGTCTAGAACATGGTTGCCAATTGGTCAGGGGGGGGAAAATTCCAGTGGCACAAAGGTGAGTTTCTCAGGGGGAGACCTGCAGCCTCATTTACTGGCCCTGGACTTTACACTGCTGCCTGACCATGCAGGAATTCAGCAGGTAGAGCTTCGGGGAAAGCTCCACTTCCTAAGCCTTCTGCAAGATGAACTCCTGACAGAGACACACATCTGAAAGTTGAACTGCTGATAGACTGACACAAGAAATGGGCTCAGTAAAAACAGTGGCAACAATGGAAGGGAATGTAGCCTCCTGTGATGACTTCATACATAAGAGTTGAGTCCTGACATGCACGCACGTTCTGGGTCTGATCCTTGGGCTTAAATTAAGATGTTTACTGAAGGCGGCAAAAGACGATCAGCTGGGATGATAAGGAGGTGTTGACAATCTCTGTGGGAAGGACAGGCCTGTAAAATGCTCTGCCAGAGACTTCAGAGATGAGATCGGAACTAACCTCTCCGAAAGGTTCTCAAGCGTCAGGCTCTCCACACTTTCTCAACACCATCCGTTGCTGGTTGGACAGCAAATGGCTCTAGCAGAGTCGTATGGGGGGGGGAGGGACTAAGTTGATAGGATTTCTAGGGTCTTGGTCATTGGGGGAGGGCACAGACCTGGACGAGTCATGTGACTTAGGCTGCCTTTTGTTCTACGAATCCCTGCTTGCGTGCTCTCAGGTCAATAACAGAACATGCAAGAGAAGTCTCTGTGAGGATGGGAAGAGTTCTTTAGATATCTAATTGCAATTGAAATACTGGGAAACAGTTCAGCCAAAATAGCCTATCAAAAATGGACTGCTTTCTGAGCGACATGAGGAAGCACGTGAAGTTTTATACTCAAAATGACATACACTTTGGGTGTGGCAAGGGAGCCCAGTGGGAATCTGCTAGACGATCCTCAGGTGGGTGCCCAGGGCTTCAGAGGGAGATACTGGAACGGCCACTCGACGGTTGCTTCTGACTGCGGGTGAGGAGTTTGCCTTGGAGTGCTCCCTCCCCAGGCTTGTCAACTCCAGATTGTGAAATTCCTGGAGTTTTGGAGGGTGGAGCTAGGGTTGCCAGGTCTGGGTTGGAAAATACCTGGAAACTTTGGGGGTGGATCCAGGAGAGGGCAGGGTTTGGGGAGGGGAGGGGCCTCAGCATGGTACAATGCCATGGAGTCCACCCTCCAGAGCAGCCATTTTCTCCAGGGGAGCTGATCTCTGTCGGCTGGAGATCAGCTGAAAAAGCGGGAGATCCCCAGGCCCCACCTGGAGGCTGGCAACCCTAGGTGGAGCCTGGGAACAGCAGGGTTGGGAATGGACCTCAGCAGTGTAAGGCCACACAGCCCACCCATTGCAGCAGCCATCTTCTCCGGGACATCTGATCTCTGTGGTCTGGAGGTCTGTTGTCATTCCGGGAACTCACCAGGTCCCACCTGGAGGCTGGCAACCCTAAACGTTCTATCAGCAAAAAAAAAAGCAAAGCAGGAATCTGTCAAAGATGCTTGTTCCCCCATCGGCCCTGTGAACATTCATATTCTCTCACCACGTCTGGAAGTATGCGATGATGATGTCTCGGTTCTCTCACACACTCAAGTGCGTTTCCTATCCAAGTATGATGCAAAACTCCGAGCCCTTCAGGCTGGGTCTTGCCAAGGCAATTAACACCCGCACTTCTGTGAGAACTGCTGAAAACTGGCTTTAAATGTGTCTGAGGGCTGGTGGCTGCTCAGAAACCTCACCTGTATTCTTCTGACATTAGGCCGGTTCTGCCTCAGCATGTCTGTGTGTGTGTGTGTGGGGGGGGGGGGAATAACATAAGGAACGGGAGGGGGGGTGTTGCACTGCCAAATTTGGGGCCTAGAAAGGATTCATATTTTTTGCAGATGTTTGTGTGCTAGCTGCTAAGAGAAGGCACACTAGGAACAGAAAATCAGCGTTGTTAAGGTGGGGGATTTCCTAGTTTTGGCTGCACCTTTAATACCTGCGCTGCACAGCTGTGCATTCCTTTCCAAAGGAATGGGAGGAGGAGGAGAAATCTATTTGTGGCCTTGCAAGTCCAACAGAACTGAATGACCAAATGCAATAAGAGAAATAACAACAAAATCCCACTGAATGTAGAACAACACATGGGGAAAGTACGGCACACCAGTAGTACAGTGTGCCTCATCAATGAATCATCATGGTGTAAAAAGGAAAACATTCACCTCTTCATTTCTATTATGCTACGCAAAGAGTCGGACTCGACTGTGCGACTGAACAACAACAACTCCTAAAATCACATGTGTTCTACCAGCGAGTGCAACCTATCTATAGTGGGCATCTGACCTAGGGTTGCTACAATTTGAACGAAAGCAGGGGTGTCAAATATAAGGCCCGAGGACCGCAACCGGCCCACCCAGGGCTCTTATGCAGCCCGTGAGCAGCTAGCGCAAGGGAGGGGTGTGCTTGGGGGGTGGGGGTGTGGGGGAAGCCACTCCTATTGTGGCTTCAGCATGGCGGAACAACCTCGTCTGCAGCAGCCATCAAGCAGCATGGGAACGTCTGCCCAGTACTGCACCACTGGCTCTCCAGTCTGCGCAGATGGGTTTTCCTTCGCAATGGGGCCTTGCAGTGAGGATACACAAAGTTGGAGCTTACCAGCTGCTATCCTTCATACAGTCTCCAGTACCTGCCATTCTGTTTATGGCACACATGGCCCGGCCTGACAAAGTGAAATTTATGTCAGATCCGGCTGTCATTGCAAATGAGTTCGACACCTCTGTTCTAAAGCATGAGTAAAGCCCTACTAGATCAGACCAAAAGGCTATCTATTTCCAGCATCCTGTTTCTCACTGACACCAACTGGGTAACCTAAGAGGTCCAAAAACAGGGGCCAGAGGGCAAAGTTTCCTGGTGATGTTGCCTGCTAGCAACTCCCTCTGAACATGGAGGTTCCATTAAACTGGCCTGGCCATTGATGGCTTCATGAACTTTTCTAATCCTGGTTTAAGGCCATCAGCATACCAGGTGGTAGTGAATCCCACAATTATGCAGCAGCAGAAATACTTCATCTGTCTTGAATCTTCTGCCTGCCCACTAGGTGCCCCTCTAGCTGTGGCTTAAACCAGCAGTTTCTTTGATCAACCACAATTCACCAGCAAGGAGATTTCCTTTCAAGAAGTTCCCCTTGCTGACTTCTGTAGCTCCAGCCTCCGCTAAAAGGGCAGTAGCAGTTTTATCTTCTCCAGGCCCAGCTGGAAACCTGTTAAGTCGCTCGCTTAACAAAGGAGTCGGAGAGTGATTCAGCAAGAACACAACTATCTTCTTCGTGGTCTCTGTGCATCACACCCTTGGGATATACTGCGCCTGCGCTGACCTTCTCGGTACCGGTAGCTAGCAAAAGGGATTTTCGCGCCTCTCCCAGGTCACGCGCCGGCTCCACTGCGCATGACCAAGGAGGGGCACGCAGATCCCGCCAGTTCTTTTCTGACCGCCGCGCTGGTAGGACGCCTTCTGCCTCGGTCTGTTAAGTACCAAACTTTTTGCTAAACTTGCGTTT
>NW_015167622.1:142942-148410 GCF_001447785.1 Gekko japonicus
ACTCTATGGTTTTCCCTCCGACGATCGGGGCCACTCCTTCAACGTGATCGACGTTGCGCGTCACTTCCGGTGACATGCTGGCGGCGCGCGCATCGAAGGACGGCTCCCGGAGCCCAGCGAGGCTCCCCCGCCGGTAAGATATTTTGACTTGGCAACCCTAAGTCTGGAGATCAGTTATAATTCCAGGAGATCTCCAGGGTTGGCCCTGGTTAGTTCTAGGATGGGAGACCACCAAGGAAGTTGCTACGCAGAGGCGGTCAATCACAAATCATCTCTGTTTGTCTCTTGCCTTAAAACCCCTACAAGGTCGCTATAAATTGGCTGTGACTGGACAGCACTGTCCACCCAAACATCCACAGGAATATCAGCCGGTCCAAATACCACCGAATCCACAAAGCATCTTTTGTAAAAGCTGCATACGATCCATTTTGAAGCGGCATCTATACAAGCAGTCAAATGACGAAGCCATGGAAATGCAAAAATAAAATTCATGCCTGGAGCATAAACTGTGGGGAAACAGTCTGGCACCTGGTGACAAAGGAGGAGTCTGGGAGGAAGTAAGGGGTGTGTTTGAAATTTGGAGCGCAATACAGTCATTTTATTGCCACAGACCTGCAGCCCAATAAACTCACGCCTTCCAGTAAAAGGCAGTGGCTCCCTTGGAAATGCGTCCCAATAAAAGCAGGATTGACACCAGTCCCTGACAACAGTCTCATTCTTCTCCTCCAATCCATCCTCTGAGCGCATCTCAAAAATACAGGATGCCGATAGGGCTACCAACCTCCAGGTCGTTCCTGGAGATCTCCTGCTATTACAACTGTTCTCCGGGTTACAGAGATCAGTTGCCCTGGAGAAAATGCCAGCTCTGGAAGGCGGAGTCTATGGCCCTATACCCCACTGAGGTCTGTCCCCTTCCCAAACCCCACCCTCCCTAGGCTCCCCATCCCCCCAAATCTCCAGGAATCTCCCAACCCAGAGCTTACAACCCTAGACGCTCATCAACAGGGCTGTGCAGAGGCTTGTCAAACCGTCTTGTTTTGTAGGCTGCCTGGAGGCCCCTTGCAAGAAGAAAGGCACGGACATAAATATTTTACCAAATAAAGATTAACAAGAGAGAAGAAGAGAAGAGATAGGATTTATACCCCGCCCTTCACTACCCAGAGGAGTCTAAGAGCAGCTTACAAACTCCTTTCTCTTCCCCTCCCCACAACAGACACCCTGTGAGGTGGGTGGGGCTGAGAGAGCTCTGATAGAAACTACTCTTTTTCAAGAACAGCTCTTATCAGAACTACGGCTTGCCCAAGGTCATCCAGCCAGGTGCAAGTGGAGGAGTGGGGAATCAAACCCGGTTCTCCCAGATCAGAGTCCGCGCACTTAACCACTACACCAAACTGACTCTTGCTGACTCCAACAAGTAGACTGCTGGAGTCGAGTATCTGGCAGTCCATATTATTGTGCTACCCTGGACTGGAAGCACCCACGGGCACAGTCTCCTTAGGAAAAGCTTTAGGTTTAACTTTAAATATAGAACGGATCTGTGTAGGCATGTGATACCATGCACCTTCTAAAGAGGAGGAGAAGAAACCCTTTAAAATCACTCTCATGGCTGATTTGATTAGATAGATAAATGATAGATTATTCTTTTTAAAAGGTCCATGGGCATGCTGTAATTCTGCAAATGCATAGAAACCAGCTTCCATTTAAAAAAAAACCCTGTACGCTTCGTCTTTATGAAATGTTTGAAAATGTACCATGTCAGCATCTTTGAATCCAGAAGGCTGCTCATTAAGATTTCCAGCCGCTGTGGTTGATTATAGAAGCTCTTTGCCTAATCAGAATAATTCATGCAAAACAGGTAAACTTAACTACAGCATGCTAAATAACTATGCAAAGCTTCCTAAAATTATACTCCTCGTGACATGGCTGTTCCCGGTGCAGAATTTAGCTTCCTGGGGCATGCGTAGTCCTGAACCTACGCCACCCATTCGTCAGCGAACAGGGGATCTGGATCCTGCAGCACAGAAGGGCTTCACTGTGCCCTGGCTATAGGGAACCGCTTTATAGTGAAATAATATGACTGTCTGCTCCCTAATGTGTTAGCAGCTCCCTAATGCTTCACACTGAAGGATCTGCCATGCTATTACCTGAGACTGTTTAACTGAAGGCACTGGGGACAATTCGGGGACTTTTTACATGGGAGGTCTGTTCTTTCCCAGCTTCATCTCCCAGTAATGGGGGGGGGGGAGAGTCTCTCTCCTGATTGAATCAAACAGAATAGGAGGATCTCACACTTCCCTTAGTCTCTCCCTGCACCTCCTGCTCCCATTTCCTTGGGACTGCAGAAGTTCAACAAACCAGCCTCTCCTGGAAAAAAAAGCAGCTTTCTTGTGATTTTGGTTCTTTTGCCGTCAAGTAGCAACCAACTCGTGGTGACCCTGTAAAAGGCAAGAGATACCCAGAGGTGGCTTGCCATTGCCTGCCTCTGCATTGCAACCCTGGTATTCCTTGGTGGTCTTGCATCCAAATATCAACCAAGGCTGACACGGCTTAGCTTTCAAGATCTATGGAGACTGGGCTATCCCGGGCTTTTAGCAGGCCTTTCTATATGCCACTTTCCTGCCCTCTAGTGGTGAGACCAAGAGTTTCATCGTGTAATATTTCTTGAATGGACCTCATACTCGAGTTTAAAAGAGCATCAGGTTACGGCTCAGACTTCACAACGGCTTACACATAGAAGCCAGGACTTGGTTGACCTTTGTCCTCCATTGCACATGAGGAAATCAAATGTTATTTGCAGGGTACAGTGCATTCATTAGATCTCACACTGATTTTTTTTTATCTACAAAAAGCATAGCGCTAGCCCTCATTGTTGGTTGAAGAGATCACACTGTTGAGGGGCACCACAGATGTAAGAAGGGTTGCAATTTGCTAGAGACATCCTCATTCTTTGCAGCATCCCGTCATCCACCTTCCCAGCACAGCAGGGTTTTTTTTTCATATGCTCCGTTACTTTTGTGATTTGTGTTATTTTATAACTAGGGAAACCACACAGACAAGGCCTTGAAACCTTCATCCAAACTTCAGCTGAACAACTTGACTGCTGTATAAATCCTCACAATATGCTATTGTGAAGACAGTCAACACAGGAAAACTGTTTTCAGCAGGCAATGGGTTGAATTCGCACAAATGTCCACTTGTGGTAGAGCTCTAGTGCATGTGGAAGCGCAAATGAAAGACTGCAGTAGCTGCTGGCCAAAATTACTGTAACGCCACGTTCATTTCTGCTTGAACAAGATTTTGTGCAACCCATTTCCAGGCACTAGAATATACAGAAAGGAAAATGCACAAACAGAACTGTGTAAAAGTCCATTTATGTTTCCACTTGCACATCATGGGATCCAAACCAATATTGTTCATTTAAAAAAGAACACCCTAAGAATAGATGTTGAGAGCCAGTTTGGTGTAGTGGTTAGGAGTGCAGACTCTAATCTGGGAGAACCGGGTTTGATTCCCCACTCTGCCACATGCAGCTGCTGGTGTGACCTTGGGTCAGTCATAAGTACTGTTCTCTCAAAGGCAGTTCTCGAAAGAGTTCTCTCAGCCCCACCTACCTCACAAGGTGTCTGTTGTGGGGAAGGGAACGGAAAAAAGATTGTAAACCGCTCTGAGACTCCTCTGGGTAGTGAAGGGTGGGGTATAAGTCCAATCTCTTCTCTTCTTCCTTTTACAAAGGCAGTCAGGAAATAGCCATGTTACTGGTGAGCTTCTTGTCCAGCATGTTCTCGCTCTTCACTATTATTTGATGCACCAGCACTTAGAGTGGCATGCTAGAGTAGCCTGCATTTCCCTAGTGGCCAATTGTAAGCCCCCTCCCCCACCCCGATGCTCAATTCCCCAAATGATCCAGCTTGAAGACACTGTCTAGCTTCTCTTGCTCCAGCAGGCAGACAGAAGCAACCTCAGCCCCCATCCAGGGATGAAACCTATTTTCTACAGGCCTCAGCCAGCGGAAGGGAAACCCTGCTCTGTCCAGGACTACAAGTTAGCCCCGAGGTTCCCGTACAGGCAGACCGGAAGGTCAGTAGTTCAGCAGTTCGAGACACGAGTGCCGCATGACCGACTGAGTGAGCTCCCGTCTCTGGTCCCAGCTCCTGCCAACCCTAGCAGTTTGAAAGCAAAAATTGGCAAGTAGATAAATAGGTACCACTACGGTGGGAAGGTAAGAGTGTTCCGTGCACCTTGGCGTCTAGTTATGCCGGCCACACGACCACGGAAATGTCTTTGGACAGTGCTGGCTCTTCGGCTTGGAAACAGAGATGAGCACCGCACCCCTAGAGCCAGATTCGACTGGCTTTCGGGCAAGGGAAACCTTTACCTTTACCTGCAACTAGGTAGTGCCTACTGAGTTATTAGCTTTTTAAGGAGAAGCACGCTGATAGTGCTGCATGGGGACAGGAGAGGTAACTCTACACAGCCAGTCCCCCCACTTCAAAGATGATGATGCTGTAAGGTCTTTAAGGGGAGACGGATGGAGTGTAATGGCAGGGTCTCCATTAATTACTCTCAGCATTCCACAATTAAGAAGGGCACATCTGCCCATCAGTCTCCAAGTCTGACATTTTTACTTCCTTCACTCTCTTCCCCCAGAATTAAACCCAAACAAATGTCAACCTGAGCTTGTTATTCCTGTTTGGTCCTTGCAATCTGTTAAACATCTTCATTATGCTGTGCGCTAATCTGCTGCCTATATGTACGGACGAGTAGCTTCCATTTCATTGAATCTGAAGTAGTGTGTGAGCACACGAAAGTGTGTGTACCTCGAATAAAACCTTGTTGGTCTTAAAAGGCGCCACTGGACTTGGAACTTTGCTCTGCTGCTTCAGACCAACATGGCTACCCACCTGCATTCTACAGTGCCGCATACTGTGATCCATGGGAAATTCCAAGGATGGAGACGTCCGTTTTCATCAAACTGAGAGGAGAAAGAGCAAATTAGGCAACTCGAGCTACACAATGGGAAAAGGAACCTCATCCCTGTGCCACATCTGCCAGGACCCTTTTTGGATCCATGCGTGAATGAAGGAAGGAGCCTTGCAAAGGAAGAATCCTAAGGAAGGTGGGACGTCAACAGGAGAACGACGCCTGCCCCCTGCTGTGTATTATTTTACGCAGCTGATTTAACCGATCGTGGCTTTGTCACCAAATGGCTATACTGTTGAGAATTCTCATCAGGGGTCGTTTCGTAGAAAAAGAGGTAGGGGAACTCATTAGCATAACTCATTAGCATATGCCACACCCCCTGACATCACCGGAAGTGTGTCATAAGGCCACACACCCCGCCCCCAACGGTCCCGGCCGCCACCGCCGGCCTTGCAGCTCCACTGCCGAGCCCCATGAGGGGCCCGGCGGTGGACCTGCAAGGCCGGCGGGAGGGCAAGGAAGCCCCGCCAAGGCCCTCCCTCGCCCCC
>NW_015167622.1:148552-149231 GCF_001447785.1 Gekko japonicus
CTTGTCTTTTTTTTCCAAATGTGTTTTTTTTTGGTTTTTTTTTTTTTTCATTAGCCCAACCCCCCCCCCCCCCCCGAGCAAAATTTTGGAGAGGCAGGATAAAAAAATACTCCAAATAAATAACAGTGACAGCACGTCATCCATCTCCCTGTTCAAGAGGGTCCGTGGTTTCTGTCAGCGCGCCTGGACCCTCTTCAGGCTGGGCCCAGCACCCACCTTCCGTCTTGCCTTCAGATGCAGCAGATCTTGGCTTCCATGGGAGAGCAGGATTGTTCACACACACCTCCTTCCCCAATCGACTCAACGATACGCATCCCCAAGACACTTTAACATCCCAGCAGCATCGTGTCCAGGGGACCCTCTGCTCCCCCTTCCAGATCTCCCTTTCCTTCCACCCTCCCAAACAAGACAATCTCTTACAGGTTTTCCACAGCATTATGGGTAAAACAAAACAGATTTTTTTTAAACGACAACAACAAAACCCACAGAGGTAAAAGGTACCCTCTCAGAAAGACACACCTGCAAACAACAAAGGTAGTCAGGTAGCAACAAGGAAGTGGAATCAAGGCTTATATTTTCTGCATTCTGGAAAAAAAAATCAGGGCAGTACAGAGAACTGGAGGCCGCCCCAAGAGGCAGCTGTGTGTCACGCTAAACTCCAAAGCTGTGAATGAGCAAC
>NW_015167622.1:149243-172137 GCF_001447785.1 Gekko japonicus
AGTGAAGGTACACAGGGGGAGGCAGTGGGGCTGGTACCCAGAGAGGTCTTCACAGCTGAGGCACGGAGAGAGGGGGGGGGAGAGAGAGAGGGGGAGAGAGGGAGGAAGCCAAGGCAGTGTATGGAAGGACAGAGAGGCACGAAGGGAGCTGGGTGTTGCAGAGGTGTGTTGGCAGAAACGGGAGGCATGGAGGAACGGGCTCCGAGACAGGGACTGGCAAGAAGGGAAAGGTGCCACCTACGCTGGCAAAAAGGGGGCTCCGTCACCGCCCTTCCCGAAGCAGCGCCCATTTCCCGTCTGGTTCATCACTGAGACAAGTATTTAATTGAGAAGCAGACCAAAAAAAAAAATTCAGGCAAGGAACCCGGATGGCTCTGTCAATACATTCCACGTGGGGCGGGACAGGCAGCACCAGACGGACTCACCAGCCACAGAGAAGACAACAACAGCAGCAGCACTGGCACGAGACAGACAAGGAGCAGAATGCACGTGCCCCCCCTCCCCCTCCCCGAGTTGGCGTGGCGTGAGCACCGGCACAGGACAGATGGGCAGGGGGCTGGATGCACGTGCCCTGCCTTGCCCTCCCCCTCCCTCCCTCCCCCCCCCTTTTTGCCCCAGAGGGCAGTATCAGTCCCTGGTCAGGGTCGGAGTTGGGGCTCTCCTCCCCGCCGTGGCAGGGTGGGGCTCAGTGCTGCATGGCCCCGGCGTGGTTTTGGTCGGGCGGCTCTGACTTCTGGGGGCCGCCCTTCGAAGGACCGGCGTCTCCTGCTTTATCCTGCGTTTTTCCCCGCTGCCCTTTCTTGTGGCCCCGGATACAGTGAGCGTTGCCGCAGCCTTCGTCGTCCTCGTCTTCGCTCTCCGTCGAGCTCTCGCCAAAAGCCCGCGGCTTCTCATAGATGCAGCAGCCTGCGGAGGGGTGGGGAGAGAACGGCAGGGAGGGAGAAGTGGGAGGCAGAGCCACAGCGGGGGACACCGAGGGGAGGGAAAAGAAAGAAGAAGAGAAGGCGGGAGAGAGGGAAGAACAGAGGGATGCAGAGGGATGAAGGGTGGGGTGAGGTCGGCATGTTTTTAACAAGTGGTGGGATGAAAAGAAAATCAGAAACATGGGAGAGGGAAGAGCAATTGCAGGATGAGAGGTTAACACGAAGCAGCGAAGGAAGGTAAACCGGGAGGGAGAAGAGAGACAAAGAGAGAAACTCAGAACACACCATCTGCCAACCATTCACATCCCTGGGGGAACATCAGCCCTGTATCCCTCTCTTGTATGGGACTCCCCTCACTCTGGGAGAAAGAGAGGGAAATGTGGGCCTTTCCCTCTAGAACATCTCTCCCTGTATGATGTCAGCTCTGCAAATACACCCAAGTTTGGCACGAGACTCCACATCTTCTGCAGTGTACGAGGTCTGGCATTCAGGAGCAGCACCGTGTTATGGCCCCATCACCACATCATGTTGCCATTAGGCAATAGCAAAGATGCTTTACATTCTTTGATCTCCTCCCTTTCCTTCACGTTCATCTAGACATGGGAATGCCCAGGAAAAAACAGGAACAGGGGAAAAATGGGGAGGACATTTTTTCCCAAGCCCTTTTTTGGGAAGTACTAGAACACCCACCCAATGAAATATCTTCTCATTTAGATGAGTGAACGTGCTTTTAAAGATAAGGAGTCCCTGTTGTAGATATGTAAAGCTGTTAAATCCAAGGTGCATTTCTGCACTAGGATACCTAATTTTCACGAGAAGAGCATGCAGGGCTTTCATTGCTTTTCAACTGCTGCTTGCCTTCTGTTGTCCTTTTGACCTGATTCTTCCCTTGTGGTTGACCCTTTCACCCCTCCTTCAAACCTGCCATACCTTGGTGAAGATTTTTTAAAAATAAATCAGAAGGAGGTGGGGCAGAAACCACACCAATGCCTCAGAGGAAAACTCTGAAAGTTTCATTGAAAACTCAGCTCTCTGACTTCCGGTTTCGGCGATCGCCATGGCAGTCGACTTCTCCCTACGATCCAGGAGAAGCCTGCCAGCGCCCATGGCTGGGAGGGGGCGCGATTGTCTGTGCCACCCCAGGAGCCCGTGAGAAGAGCTCCCAGCCATGGGGCGCTAGAGAGCCCCCCCCCGGCGGGAAAAGCCCGCCAAGGGGGGGCCCCCCGGCGAGAAAAGCCGGCAAGGGGAGGCTGCTCCAAGCCCCGACGGTCCCGCCGTGGAGCATCCCACACAGGAACTAGATCAGCATGCCGGATCAAGCGCTTGGTGATCAAGTGAAAATAGACGCGGGCGAGCAACCGTTGAAAATGTGAGTCTATGTATAAGCGTATGTATAAGACCCCCACTGGGGGGGGGGTCTTGGAACAGATTCCTTAGTGGGTGCCAACATACCTCAGATAAGGCAACCTATTGCTGAATCCTCAACCAGAACCCTGACAATGTCCAAGGACAAGATCTTGAAGGAAAACATGAATGTGACAAAGGACACCCACTCGATAAATGACTCCCACACCTGTTTGCCCTCTCTCCCTCCTTCCTGCCTGGCTTCTGGTGCAGATGGGAATGCATCTGGTCAGATCCAGGAAGGCCGTTTTAGGTGCTCCCCAACTCTCTTCACTCAAGCCTGCCCCCTCCCATTCCTTCACTGCCATCTCCCTCTGGGTTTACTTATCAAGCCCCATCCATGCCACAAAATCACTGTCTCACTTCTCCCACCCCTGCCATCCTTAATCTCCCTGTCCTCTGGCCCCTCTCCTCCTGCTTTCAAGTCCCACAGATCCCCCCCCTAATTTATCTCCCTTCAACGCACACTCCCTGCATCTAATGCTAACACCGATCTTTAGGCTTTGACCTACTCTCAAGTACACTAGGCGTTACCCTTTCTTTCCTGACACCCCCCCCCCGCCGTGCCTCTTGCCACCATTCCCTTCTTCCATCAATTCAGCTAAAGCTCAAACAGCCACTCTCTCCCCCTCCCTATCCCATTACAACTATCGTTTGATGTGCTCTCTTCTAGCTTTTAGCCAGAATTGCTGAGTGCCCAAGATACCTTGAACAGATGCCAGTTACCAGCAGGAAACAGACTGAGAAGGGCCTAAGCAATCTTTTCTCTCTACAAAGGATCTCAGCTCCATCCCAGGCTCTGCCCTTGGGTTTTTATGCAGGTAAGTTATAGCACGGGAGAGACAGGAGGCTTTTTCTTTCTAGGGAGCCTTCAGCTTCGGTCTGGCATGATGCTGGGAACTATGAGAATGAGGAAGGGAGGAGCTTCCCACATACCATGTCTAAATTCCCATCAGAGATTCTTTTTTTTCCTGATCTGTAGAAATCCGCAAAACTCTAGAAGCAAAAACCAGGAATCTCAACTCACAGCTACCTTCCTTCCCAACCCCCACTCTCTAATCTGACACACCAGAGCAGGGACGAGCAACTTCTGTGCTTATGGAGACCCCTCCATCATCTATACAGTAGTCTGAGAGCCAGAAGTGTATGTTGCCAAAAAATGCTGACGCCTTTATGCATTGACGGGTGCCATAATAAAGCCAATGCCATCCAGCAGCAAGTGCTTCCCAGCTGTGGCACATTTGTTCCGGCACATCATTAAATGTAAATTCATATGTCACATACGAGTTTAATTTGTACCTAACAATGTGTGAAATATTTCCTGCAGTTTGGAAACTGTTTTCTTTACAAATTAAACCATATGTTGATGAAGATTTGGTGGAGATACTGCATCTATAAAAGCCCCTGCTTTTAAGACACACACACGTTCACATTTTTAAGGCCATTTAGACAGAAAGATTGTGAGGTCCTGCTTATTGGGGAGACTGTTTCTCCTTTAAAACACACTCTGTGTACATGAACTTGGTAGATTTTCTGTTGCCACCAGGAATTAAAAATTCCAAATCTCTCTATTTTGGTAGAATGACCCAGTGTCTGGGCACTTCAGAGGACTATGTGGCCCTGAGGAAGGACTGTTCTGATTGCTGGGATAAGTTTAAACAAATAATGATTTATTTATAAAAGAATGGGTTTCTGGGTATTTTTGAACTGTTGTTGAAGAAACAAAATATAACTGACAAGGCTTGGCGTCACACGCAGTCTCTCATACACCAAAACTCAACTCTGACAGGCTTGTTTCTCTCTTGCTCATACAGCCACACAGGCTAAACTCTTTTGCTCATATAGCCATACAGGCTAAACTCCAACTGCTTCCTCTGTCATACAGACTCTCACACCATCAGCCAATCACATCACACTTATCTCCCTCTATCACTCTCCTTACATTACTGCAGTCACACTAAACATTTAAAGAAACACACACACCAAAACATGAAATCATTACAGATAGATAGATAAAATGGCCTTAAAATATACTGGGCCTTTGTTTGAAGGAGATTGCTTTTTGTCTGTCATTTTGCCTTCTCCACCTCTGACACAGTTGGGGAAGAACAACAGTTCATGCTGATCCATGGAACAGTCTGTTCTAAATAGTCCAGAACCAATACGAGTCAAACAATAGCCTCTTGACTGAGGCGGGGCTGTACAACAAATAGAGGAAACTGCCAAGAGGTGGTTGAATTGTCTCCCAAGTATGAAGATCAGAAGCTCTTGAACTGGATAAGAGGGACTTTCCAACCCATGATAGTATTGTTCATCATGTATTTGATTCATGAAATGAAAGGGAGTGAAGCTAGCTAACTTACTGAAATGAGGTGACACAAATGACTGGACATTATCCAATTTGGACTGTAAGCTTCCAGAGAGTTATAGAAGGTACCAACATTGCATTCTAATAAGTGATATGTCTTAGTTAATTAGATATTGGTTTATGATGCAAGTCAGGATGGAGAAGGTACCCCCATACACACAATGAACAGGATTTAAAAATGGGTCATATCCCGAAGGAATATCGATATATATTTTATTGACTTTTTGCTCTATGTTCTCTTCTGAGCGTATTAAACATTGCTGCTGTAAATCTCCTAGTCTGACTGCTCCAATGAGCAAGAACGATCCAACTCTTTTTAAAAAATGTATTCTATTTCATTTCTACTCTGTCTTTCTACCCAGTGGGGACACAAACAGGATTACATTATTCCCCGCTCCTCCATTTCATCCTCACAACAAACCTGTCCCTGAGGTCACCCAGCAAGCTTTTGTGGTGGAGTGGGGATTAAAACCTGGGTCTCCCGGAACCTAGTCTGATACTCTGACTACTACATCACACTCGGCGTTTGTATTTTGTTCTCAAAAATTAGTAAAAGGATTATCCCCAGTTTTCTATTATGTAGGTTAGCACTGTAGAGAATGGGCTGGATCCAAACAAAGCTTCCACTGGTGAAAATGGGAGGAGGGAGTCCCCTTTGACCACTAAAAAGGCTATGCTGGAGATCATGGGACCTGCATGGACAAAAGCCACTTTGGTCAGAGGCTGCAATAAGGAGGAGAATTGCACAACATTGGACAAAAAAAATCTATCTGGATCTAACCCAAGGACTACTGACCTCAGCTTTAAAAGTTTATTTTCAAGAATTATGGGGAATTTCCTGGATTAGCCTTGACGTCACCATTCTTGATTTATGCACATCACAGAATTTGTTAACCATTCATATTTCTTGACTGAGTGGATAAATAAGAACATGACTGTTTATTCCCAAAGGGGCTTTGTTTCTCTAACTCCAAGGACTAAAATGTTTCTTAAACTTACAAGAATTATGGGGAAATTCCTGGATTAGCCTTGACGTCACCATTCATGATTTATGCACGTCACAGAATTTGTTAACCATTTCATATTTCTTGACTGAGTGGATAAATAAGAACATGACTGTTTATTCCCAAAGGGGCTTTGTTTCTCTCGCTCCAAGGACTAAAATGTTTCTTAAACTTCATCCAAGTTTATGAGCCTGGGAGAAAAACAGAACTGACAGGAGAGCTGCTGGGGGTGGCATAAAATAGCCCGAGGGCTTGGAGTCAATCCATGGCCTTCCAATGAAGTAGACGCTGCTTCTACATAACAGCTGAGAAATACACTCCAGAAATCCCACTTTTCGTCAGCTATCCTAAGTCCAGTCATCTCTATTCGCCAAACCAACAAGTGACGAACCTTGGACCTCCACAACTGGTCCTCATGTGATATAAAATCTAGCTTTCCTATGCTCCTATTATTTATTTATTATTTCATTAAATTTATGAATCACCCACCCCGCAAGCAGGTTCTGGGCGATTTACAACCAGTGTGAAAGACATTTTAAGATATAATCAGTACATTTATAATTTAAAACCGATCCAGATAGCGACATTATCCAGTCGCCACAATTCCTTTGGATTCAGTAAATGTGCACTTTCCCACCCAGAGTGTCAGAAGGAACCTGGGTAGAGTGAGCTGTTAACCACTGGGATCAAAAGGTGTATGTAACACATGCCTGTGGGTCATTTAACCGTTCAACACAGAAGATGGAGGCTTACATAACGGGGCACACATGAGCGTGCTGCTTACATTTGGAAGATCGGCGTCCCAAATGCTCATTGTCCACCGTGTCACTTGACCACTCCACCTTCTTGGCCGGCTTTCGTTTCCTCAGCTTGATGGTAAGACTGCGATTCTCCTGCAAGGTTGAGGACAGAGTCAGATGGATAAAGAGGAGAGTTTTCAGTCGTGGTACAAACAAAAAGGATATGCTCCTCTCTCATAAACATTAGAGATTGAATCTTTTCTATACTAGCTCGTCCGCTGAGAGACTCTGCACAATAGCCACAGAACCCACGTGCACTGCAGAGGATTCTGGGAGCACGTTCAAGGCCTGCCCTGAGTCTTGCCTCCTCGCCTCAGAAAGTATCCAAAACTAAATGGGGAAAAGCATTGTCAGTGGTGGGCAGGCTATCTTTCAGGAAACGTTCTCTGCCATCACTGATCTTTTCAGCCTTAAACAAAGTTTGAGTCCAGTGGTACTTTTAAGACCAACAAAGTTTTATTCATGGTATAAGCTTTTGTGTGCAAGCACACTTCCTCAGCACACAAAAGCTTACACCAAGAATTAAACTTTGTTGGCCTTAAAGATGCCACTGGACTCAAACTTTCTTCTGCTGCTTCAGACCAACATGGCTCCCCACCTGAATCTATCTTCTCAACCTTGGTAACTTCTAAGGAACTGCCAGCATGCCTTATACAGTCAGAAGCAGTCTTACATTGAGTCAGAGAACTGGCTCACCTAACTCAGAGCTGTCTGTTCAAACTAGCAGTGGCTTTCCTGGGTCTCAGACAGAGAAGGGCATTTCCACAAATATATTTTAGTGGAAGATGCCCGGGACTGAGCATGAGGTCTTCTGCATAGAAAAGCAAATGCTCTATCACCGAGCCACAGCCTGTTCCCTTAAAAAAAGCCATCATTCTACACCTAAATAAAATCTAGCAACTCGAAAAAGGATACCTGCAAATCAGGACGTTTGTTAATTAAAAGACCACCCTAACAGAGACAGCTCCTCCTGCTTTTCTGGTTAAGTGTCACCCATGCAATAGCATCTTTAGGCCAAGCAGGATGCAATGTTACTGACTTTTCTGACTAAAAAGCTGGGAGGAGCTAGGCTAAAATGGGTATTACTTTTGTAGTCCCACCCTGCTGTGTGGCACTGTGAAACTCCAGTACAGGATGGGTAGGGCTCGATCAAGAAAACAGGTACAGCTACTGCTTCAGCAAGGGAACTCCACAGGCTACTGATGGGATCATAGAGGACTTACCACTTTATTGGGCGTGTATATTTCTGTACGATGCATACATTCAGAAAACTCTTGACAAAAGGTTATGAAAAGTTCACAATACTAAAAACAGCAGGGAGGAAGACCACAACGATCTGTGGTTCTCTCTCATGGAATATACAGTGGGAAGTCCCCCTGTTCAAGTCACCCAAGTGCTACAGGATTCCTGTGGGAGATCAATGAGTTTCTAGATCCACTCCCACTTCAGTTCCAGTTTCCATGCTTTAAAGCTGACACCTTTTTGAATGTTTTATTCTCCATAATCTCTGCAGAGATTGGCTCCCACCGCCTGCAGATTCAGTGGCTTCTGCATCCTAGCTTACTTCGTCTCCAACACCTCTCCTGGTTTGCCATGGTTTTTGTCAAGCAAGAAATACCTTTCTTTCTTATAATAGGATCATTCAGCTCTCTTACACGCATCAAACTAAGGGTTCTCCCACATGGCTGAAGCCCACTGGCTGCTGTGGTGACTTCAGGCGTACCCACTGGCCCTAGTCTGTCATTTAAACATGGTACACACCCTACTATCATTGTTACAATTACCAAGATGCTCCTGTCTTGCCAGAATGAATACAAAGTCACCGCCTTCCCTAACAGACTTTCAGGTCTGCTACTGCCACAACTTTCAAGATGCCATGGGAAAAATTGGCTGACATTGACAGCAGATTTGATTACCATCTGGCTGAGGTAGCTGGATGGATCGCAGTGATGCTGCTCTCCTGCCTCTTGCACTTATATGGTGCTCTAATATTCCAGCAATTTGTACTTGCCTCAGACATTTCTATATTTACAGAACCTTGTCAAAATCCTGAGGCTGGCCTCCTTGACATGCAGTAAATGGGCCATTGACCAGATCCACCAACCTAAACCTCTCCTAGTAGCTTGTGACATGTATGACTCTTCCCCTTCACTTTGAAATTCACCGGACTCCTAGATGCTCCACTTCTTAATTGTATTCATTTAGATATTTATCCTGGTTTTCTCCCCAACAGAACCCAAACCAGCTTATAACACTGTTCTCTCTTCCTCCACTGCATCCTCACAACAGCCGCCCTGTGAGGTGGGTTAGGCTGAGATAGAGTGACTGGTCCATGGTCACCCAATAAGATTCCACGGTAGAGGGAAGATTCAAACCTGGGTCTCCCAGATCATCTGACATTCTAGCCACAGCACCACACCTAAACTCTGCAGCCATCTTTCCAGCCGAGCCAACTTACTTATTAGTTAGTGTTGTTTTGGAGAAAAAAGCAAGCAAGCTCTGAAAACACTCATGGTGAAGCAGGAATAAATGGGGCTGGCCAGCATCTGGAGACCCCACACATACCATCCTGAGATGGTGGGGAAATGAGATTTCTCCTCCTCCCCACCACAAAATTCAAGGCAGCCAACATAAAGACTGGATGACTAAAAGATCTCCTGTCCTGTAGGCGACCAGACCCATACCTGCCTAGCATCAGCGAGGTGGCTGCATCACGTGCTTTCAGATCATACCCTGGGACCAATAACATAAAAACTGCGCACATTAAACGCATCAGAAGCGTCCAGAATGAGAGAGTTGGTGGCAAGCAAACGGCAGCTGCAAGTGAACGGGTCCATCACCACCCCGTAGCCAAAAACGGTGACCGGAGTGGTCGCTATGGCAGCACAGGGTCCTTTCCGAGGTCCTCCGAAACACTCCGAGGTTGCCTCGACAACCGTGGCAGATCGGTCCGCAGCCACCGGCGTTGCCATGGCTCCTGCATCCTCCCGGTTGCCATGGCGATCCCCGTACCCCTCCCCCCCACCAAGTTCACCACGAACACCTTCGCGGCGCCCCCCCCCCCCAACCAATATCTCACCGGCTCGATCACCTCGGTCTCGGTGACAGTCGCTGTGGCTCCCACGCTGGCTGTTGACTCTGCCATGTTCGAGGCCCCGCTCGCCGTGGCGCCGGTGGCAGGAGGGAGGGCTATTCGGAGAGCTCCGACACGGAGCTCATCCAAGTCCGCCCCGGCCTCAGGGAATCTTATCGGAAGCCCTTCAGCCGCACCTACCGTCGCCTCCCTTCCTGCTTCTTCCCCTGCCTGTGCAATGCTCTACTCAAGCCTACTTCCGGTGCCGTTTATTCCTATTTCCGGTGCGTGTCCCTCACATTAAAGTGTCCCCCGCCTGGATCCCAGTCATTTCTGCCGTACGCGGAAAGACGTTTGCGCAAGAAGCTGCCCGTTTTGGAATAGTTCTCCAAGTTCAACTATGGGAGGGAAAGTAGTCCTTTACTGCGCGATGACAGACAGACACACAGAAGTATGTAGAGGTATAAGAGGTTCTCACCGGCCCGCAGAACAATGCAAATATTCTAAATCTTTATCAGGTACAAATGATGCATGGTACAGCTAGAGCTGGTTGAAGCAGAGAAATGCTTTGAAAAAAAGTACAGATTCCATTGCCAACTTTTTTTTACACATAACTTTTTTTGGGGGGGGGGGGGGTGCCACGAAGGTGGTCGTGGTGAACTTGGCGGGGGTGGGAGAGGTAGTTGCTTCTTCAGTAGCTCAACTGCCAGAGTGAAATCATGTTGGGGTGACCAACTGTGGGTTGAGAAATTCCTGGAAATTTGAAGGTGGAGCCTGAGGAAGAAGCTTAGAAGGATGCAATGCCATAGATTCCACCCTCCAAATCTGCTATTTTCTCCAGGGAAACTGCTCTGTCACCTGGAGATCAGCTATAATACCAGAACTCCAATCCCCACCTGGAGGCTGGCAATCATGTAGAATATTAGTATTTGTCCTTACATTTCTATCTTGATGACAGCTTGAAGGATAACTTTTTAAGTTATTGGCATACCAGTCAAAAGTGGTTAAATATTATGTGAAGCCAAGAACATAACAGTATTAAGTGGCAGTTTCTTTTGTGACATTTGTCAGCACCACTTGGCACATGCCACTTAGCTTGGTAGCAGCAAACCAAGCAGCACAGCTTCTCCTACTGTCCAACTGTTGTAAGTGCAGGCACCACAGGAATGTAAATGGTCATCGGGGGCAAAAGTGGAAGGAGTAGCCCTATCTCCATCATGCAGACCCCCCTCACATATATGCCAGGATAAAAACCAAAGACATTAAATAATCAATTACATTTTAAAAAAATGAATTATTTCATAAAAAGAGTTACCTAGTTTGTTTTTGTAATTTACATTTTGTTAGACTAATAAAGTTATTTCTTTACAAACACTTGTCAGTAATTTGATCAAGTAGCCAAACCTTTTTAACAAATCAAAAGGCCAGTCCCACAGGTTTCAAATCCTTCCTTCTTCATAGAATCCCAAAAATACTTTCTGGAGAGTAAGCCCTGCTGAATAGACCAGAGTAGGTTTCTGTGTAGCTGTGCTTAGGCTGCACTCTAAACATGGGAGCTGACATTTCTGAAATGCATCACCTAAGATTTTTATCACTTTTAAATACGGTGAATTTGACTAGGTTGTCTGCATGGAAAATAGCAGCTGGCACTGGGAATCTGCCGCATCATTTCTACAATTTGAAACTGCCCAATTTTAGAGTAAGGCTAAAAGATCAGTGTTAGTCACCAATCTCTCATTCTTTGTGTTTAATTTAGACCTTTGAAATCAGCTTAATCACAATCGCTCTCAACTTAGCCCACCTCCTAATGTTTCTGTGAAGATAAAAATGGAAGAGACACATATACCTTGGGAAACACAACTGACTGCAGTTGGAGGGTACATGTCACTACAGAACCATGGTTACTGCAGGTCACTGCAAACAGCTCTTTGTAATCCTCTGCGCATCAAGGCCTATTTCCAGAGAACCAAGGTTGGCCCATAAAGGCTACCAGTGAGCCCTTCCTCCCTGGCTGAACTGCAACTACAGCCCCACAGGGGAACAGTGGATGGAGGAGTGTGAATTAATCTTCACCTTGCGGCAGGATAACGGCTAAAAAAGGGGAATGTGTGAGTGGCTGCTATGCAAGCAGCTGTGTGGTTCTACTACCTTCTTGGAACAAGCCTCAAACCAGAATGGATCAGGTTACAGGATGACCACCAACATGCACGCTTGCACAAGTGTGTCAGAAGTTTCCATCAGTGAAGGCAGGAAATAACACAAAAGATACCATGAGATTGGTTACCACAGTGGTAGTAGCAGTAATGGTAGGATCTGCAAGAGCAGCACACGTTCTTGGTGCTCAGCTTTTGGTTTGGCTCAAGTAGGGTGTTGTCGTTAGACAGAAGTTCTAGTCTTCTGCACTGGGAAATCCCATCTGTTCGTATGCAAAGACCAGAGGAAAGGAACTGGGGAAAGGAAGAATTCGGACTCCTTGTAAGACTTTTACCATGCAGTTCCCTTCTCAGCCCTTCTATGCTGGGCCACCAGTCTGGCCTGCTGCGGGACAAAAATCACCATTCATGAATCATCTAGCTGATGCAAGAGGATGTTCCCACAGCACCCATAAGTGCTGCATAGTCTGGAGAGATTCTAAATCAAGAAGGGAGAGCTTGTTCAGATTTGCCCAAATGAACATTGATGCTGTCCGATCAAGAATCTTCCTTCTCCTGAAATCTGGAAGTTAAAAATAGTAATAATTAAAAACCAACAAAAAACAATAAATTGTGCCAGTCATGGAATGTGCTAATGGTAGATATCAAGCCCATGGAATCTATTAAGAAAACAGGTGGGACACAGAAGACCAGACAATTAATGACCGTTTCCAGAGGCTTAATATTTCCTAGCCTTAATAATATTGCTGATTATCTCTTGACAAACAGTATCAGAAAAGAAACCTGTCTGGCTGTGACAGAGATGTGTGCACCCACATGGAACTCTGGATAAGAGCCAGAATCTTACTTTTCTCTCATGAAATTCTGACAGTGACTGCATTTTTCAGAAGTGGAAGGGGACAGGAAGTACAAAAACAGTTGGATTTCTTCCTGCTCCTGCAGTTGCTTAAAACATTTGAATGCACAGATTCAGCTTCAAACTTCTTAAACAAACATGGGAAGATGAAGTGTAACCAAGGCAAAGTACAGATATAAAACCCTTCAGCAGTGAGTTCACTGTGGAAGTACACTTACTGTATTTGTTGTCAAACCTGTAAAATCTGCAGGATTGTGTTTGGAGAAAAAGGGACCATTTTCAGGTCTCGGGGGGGGGGGACGACTTGGCAAAGTCCTGGCTGGAAGTTGATTTCCCCTTTCCCACAGTGGTGCTCTGCACAGTGGCAGCTTGCTAAAGGCACAGGAGAGGAGAGGAGTGGGCTTTCATTCTGGAATCAGGCATGAGAGTCAGTACAGCAAGAAAGGCAGAAGAAAGCAAAGCTTCCCCCGAACCTGTTCCCGTTTCAAGACACAGCTACGCAGCCTCACTTTCTCCCTGCCTGGGCTGAACCTCAGGAGCCACTGGGCACATCCCACTTAAAAGAGGACAAAAAAGGGAGAGAAGAGCAGTGCACGTTCCTTAATGGCCAGGATTTCAGTTGCACATAAAGGTAACAATTCAGCAGAGAAAACCAAGGTGAACAGGATGTTAGAGTAGCAACGTATGGAGCAACTGTTAGTTGGGGCATTTCCTTACTTGCAACGGGGGCAGGTGTAGAAGACCGTCTGTCCTTCGTCTGCTGACCTCATCTGCCGGGTGTGGTACACCATGCCTTCATGCCCACACTGGGGACAGTTCCTGTCAAGCTGAAAAGGGCAAAGTTAAACAAAGGGGAATCCCTTTTCTGCAGCCCTACAGTGACTTGAAACAAATGCTGGTGTAGTAGATTGCCCAGCTGCAGGGAAGACTGGAGGGGCAGGACTTCCAGTACGGGGGTGGGGGAGAGGAAAAGATGGTTGAGTTTGGGCACCGAGGCTGGAGCAGTTAAGAGCACTGTAAGGGGGGGGGGGCTGGGAGATTCCGTCTTAAGTTTATTGTGGCATCTGGATACAATGAAAGTGGAAAGCAAGTGTTGGCTCTGTCCCGCCAATGATGATGAGATTGCCCAGCTGCTGAGCCAAATTAGAAACGGGGGGGGGGGGGGTTTCCATTTCTAGCAGCAATTCCACTTGTCTACAGGGATGGGGCAGGCCTCCTGCAGACCCAAATGAGTTGAGAATCTAACTCATCTGAGGAGAGACCTGCGAGCAGCACCCACAGTTTTTCAGGAAGAAGTTAATTTCACACCAATACATCTGGTTGCCTAGTTTCTCTTCCTGATCACCACCACCACCACCACCAGTGCAACTGTGTTTTGCAGGTAGGGAAACACAGCAGGGGGAGGGGAGGACCTAGTACCAAAGCCCACTTCTTGGTACCATCACCGTCCTCATCTCGGCAATGCAAAGGACATGGACTTTACTGCAAATCTGCCACGAGCACACGGGATGACTTCAATGGCCCTATCAACACTCAACCTCCTTGCGAGTAGGAGTGCCAGCTCCCGTTTACAGCTTCTGGCTCTGAGAGTGATCTGTGTGGAATGTAAAAGGTGGTGCTGTGGGGACCTTAAAAGGATCTAATAAAGTGACAGAGCCTAATGTTGGCATTCTGGGTTGATAGTAACAATGCTAGGTCACAGAACAAAATGAAGGCACCATGGTGGGGCTCCAATTTTCTGTGCTGGTAGTTGCTAGGCAACAGTGGAGTTAAAGCTCTTTCGAGTGGCAGGAAGCCTCAGGAAGTCTAAGAACACCTGAGGGTGTGGTTGCCAGGCAACACAAAAGCTGTGCCATTCTCCCCCTCCACTTTCTAGGTACAGTGCTAAAAATGCAGAGGAATCAAGCCATGATAACCCAGTTTTGTGGCTTGGTGGAGGTACATGTTCCCAGTTCAGTTTTTGCTGCCGACAGCCCATAAATCTTAGGCCAGTCATTCTCTCAGCCTCTCTTACCTCATGGGGGTTTTGTGAGAATAAATATGAAACTCATAAACCCCTTGAAGGATGGAATAAACATGGGATAGATAGATAGATGAATGATTTATTATGGTTAAAGACCAGCTCAAAACTAAAGAATAGATAAGATTTCATTTTGCCACATGCTGCCATAAGTCTCTTGTGAGCTCTGACAATAATTTCTACCCTTGGGGTTTTGCTTCTCCCCATGAGGAAAACAGTGCCAAAACAGATTCTAACAAACTCTGCCTCCACTGAATATGTATATACTTAGGATTCTACAAGTTTGGAACCCTCAAAGTTCAAGAACCAAATCCTGCCTTTGGGAACAAACAAACAAAAATCACCTTCCTATGACGAAAGGCTGAAGAATCTGGGACTTTTCAGTTTAAAAAAGAGACAGCTCAGGGGGAACATGATAGAGGTTTATAAAATTATGTATGGGGTGGAGAGAGAGTGGACAAAGAGAATTTTTCCCTCTCCCAAAAATACTAGAACTCAAGGGCCTCCAATGAAGCTGATGGGCAACAGATTCAGAATGGGCAAAAGGAAATATTTCTTTACACAGACAGTGATTAAAATACTGAATTCACTGCCAGTGGATGTAGTGATGGCCACAGGCACAGACAGCTTTAAAAGGGGATTGGATAGATTCATGGAGGATAGGCCTACCAGTGCCTACTAGCCATGGTGACTAAAAGGAATCTCTACATTCGGAGGCACTAAACCTCTGAACCCCAGTGTTGGGAGGCAACATCAGGGGAAGGCCTCGACCTCCATGCCCTGTTCTTGGCCCTCCTGCAGAACTGGTTGGCCACTGTGTGAGACAGGATGCTGGAGTAGATAGATCGCTGGTCTGATCAAGCAGGATTGTTCTAGGAAGAGGAGGAGGAGGAGGAGACTGGATTTATACCCCACCCTTCACTACCCAAAGGTGTCTCAGAGCGGCTTACAAACTCCTTTCCCTTCCCCTCCCCACAACAGACACCCTGTGAGGTAGGTGGGGCTGAGAGAACTCTGACAGAAACTGCTCTTTTTTCAAGAACAGCTGTGCCAGAGCTTGTGACTGACCCAAGGTCACATCAGCAGGTGCAAGTGGAGAAGTGGACCCAAGAGTCACATGCAGAATCCTAACTCCATGAATTGGATTGTGAATATCTCAAATCTCTATTTTTAAAACTTGCATCTACAGCCCAAACAGATTCACCTTTCAGTATAAGATACTACCTTATGCCACAGTACTCAGCAACTACAGGTTAAGTCTATAGGCAGGGAAAGGGGAAAAGACCTAAATTAGATGACACCACAGCAAGATGGTCACTCCTTTTAACTTCCCCCAGTACTCACCAAGGGTCCTTTGATCTCTTTTGCCTCATCTATTTTCCTCTCAGATGTGGCATCTATTGTACTGAATGTGATGGATGTGTGGATCTCTCTCCCTTCAAATTCTGTCCAACAACAAAACATTAAAGCTAATAAAGAACAGGACCCATACATTCAGGCACCTAAGTCCTGCTCCTCCACTAAATGTTCTTTGCAAGTTGGGACCTGAACGAAAATGGAGGGGAACAGAGCACTGCAATTTCACCTGATCTTGTCCTCCAGCTCTCGTGGACTTGGGCAGGCCAACTTCTTTATCTCTCTCTATTCCCTCCCCCCTCCCCATACCCTTATTGGATGCTAAACTGCTCTCAACATTCCATGCTTCCTAGAGCTTCCTCAGCAGAATAATGCCCCTGCGCCACTGTGGTATAGGATTTCAGAGTAAGATCTTGTTCAGATCCTCACTCTGCCACGGAAGGCTACTGGGTGAACTTGGGCTAGTTGATCTCTCTCAGCCCAATCTATCCAACAGGATTGTTGTTGTGAGAATAAAATGGAGGGAGGAGAAAAAACTGCTGTTAAGTCACCCTGGGTCCCCACAGGGAGAAAAGTGGGGATATCAATATATAAAATAAATAACCATGCCCAAGACTTGGTCTATGTCTGAAACAATCCAGGGACTACCCCATTGGTTACAAACATTTAATGGTGGGAGGAGCTGAAGTGGGCAGAAGGAAGTGGTGCCCTGACTGTAGTCCCCGTCTGCCTAGGATCTCAACCAAATAGTCTGGAAAAATCCTAACGCACTCACCCTTTATGTCAATGGAGAAGGAACAACAGAGGCACGTCACCGTATCTTGGACCCCAGGCAAAGGCAGGACTGTGCCACACTCAGGGCAGAAATCAAGTTCAGACTGAAACCGAGAGGTGTTCTGCTCCATAATTACAAACGAAATTGGACACTGCAACAAAAGAATAAATGCAAACGCAATTATAAAACTGCAGTCCATTGTGGAGAAATCACTTGACATTGCTGTAGGAGTGACAGTGCTGGGAGCGGCATCTGATATCTTATTTCTCTTGAACCTTTTTCAGCTCCTCTGTTTTCAGCTAATTCATTGTACCGCTACGAGTAATAGAAGACACTAACGCACATTCACACTGAAAACAGATTTTGCCAGGGAGGTCAGCATAGCAAGTGTTATGAAGAAGCAAAATCAGGATCAACCAGCAGAACCCTGCTGTGGTCAGCATGAAGTTATAAAGCACGGCAAGCAGAGGGAAGCCCACAAACTGAGAACCTGGAATCCAATGCCATTGCCTCATCTGATCATGCAACATGCCATATCAAGGCCCTGAAAGTGGCCAAAGGTCCCAGGTTCAGACACTGGCATCTCCATCATAAAAGAATCAGAGAACAGGTGATGTGGAAGATCTCTAGGTAAGACTTTGGCAAGCTGTTGCCCACCAGAGCAGACAATACTTACCCTGATAGACCAACAGGCTGACTCATTAGGCAGGACCTTGTTAACCTAATTTCTGTCTTTTCTCAGAAACATTCAATAACTTCCCACCCATTTCCCAAGTTTCCATAGTTTTACATTTACCCTAGATAAGCAGGCTGCTGCTATCAGACTGACACTTACTTAAAGCGGGGGTGGGTGGAATCAGATACCCAAAGTGATAACTAGCCCACGGCCGGATCTTTCACACTTTGCATCTTCAGAGAACGCCACAAAGTGATAACTAGCCCACGGCAGGATCTTTCGCACTTTGCATCTTCAGAGATCATTCCAAGTAGGGTTTGGCTAACTGCAATAGTGCTCGGAACAGATCTCAGAATATTCTGGTCATGCCAGACCAAAAACTTCGATAGTGAAGTTACACCTTTTATTAGTACGCGTTTCTTAGGGCCTTAAGTGCAGCTCCGTTATATAACATCGCATCGTCCCAATTGTTACCCGAGGGCAGAGTGCCCTGTTCCAAGTTGCCTGCGGTTTTTCAGGCGGTCCCTCTAAAAGCTCTGCATAGCTGCTATACGCAGCTCTTCCTACCTTCTCAATGGGAAAAAAACAAGCGCGCGCGCACACACCCGCGGGTCCTCGCCCTCCAGTAACCCGAGGCAGGAAAAGACTGGAACCAAACCAAAGCAAAAAACGAGGCCTGCAGACGGCTCCTACACCTTGAAACGCGGGATATACCCAAGGAAACAGAGCTACAAGACAGACTCTTTGGTGCATTTAAATGCTGAGTGCAAAGAAAAAATCCTGCAACTGCAGCTTCTTCCACCACACTGCAGCCTTACCCCCCCCCCCTTCCTCCCCGCGCAACTATCACCTTCTAAGCAACACGCGCGGTACAGTCCTAAACAGGCTTTCCCATCGAGTTAAAAGAGAGCTTTGAGCCCTAGGAAAGATGTTGAACATTGCAGGCTTAAAGGCATACGAGGCTTCAAACCTGTACTAATTTTGACAGCCGCAACGGACGCCTGTTTCTAGCCCCACACACTTTCCTCCGGCCCTCTTACCCGTTTGCCTCCCAGGGGTCCAGCAGCAAAGCCACACGTGCTGGCATAAACCGCTTCTTCAGTTCCTGGAGAGACAAGCCCTGGTGGAGGACGCGGATGGAGAGGCTTCAAGAGCAGTAGAAAAAGGAAAAGGAAATAGAAGGACTCCTGTCTCGGAACCTCTCCGCGGGCGCGAAATCCGAGTCGAGATGTTCCTAGGCAGTGTATTCCGGGATCATTAAAGCTGCGATTCCTTGTACGCTTCTCTGAAAGTAAGTTCACTGACTAAGTGAGCCTTCCTTGCGATCAAACATGCCTAAGATCGGGCTGTGCAGTCCACGTCGTCTTACTTCTGAGTAAACATGGATAAAATCGGGCTCCCCAGGAATTTCCAAACGACGGGTGTTGTTGCAATGTCTACTGAAGACGAACGGAGCATATCCAGATAACGGTTTCGCCGGCTCGCTGTGATGAAAAGAAACACATTTCCAAAACCGGTGGTGGCCGCGGGAGTGTTAAAATGTCACTGGTCACTGTCTGTTAAAAAAAAACCTTGCAACAATCTGTTGGGTGCGGAATAATAATGATTGATTCTTATATTTTATTAAACTTATGTAAACGTATACGTTTATGTATACTGAGCAGTTGTTTCTGCAAACATTTTGCTTCTTCTGTGATGAGGTATATTGGATTTTCTTGGCATACAAGCCCCAATCCTTTGTCAGGGTGCTAGATAGGTTTTGGGTTTTTTTGTACGAACAGTTGAAATTATAATGGAATGAGCACAAAGAAAGATCTCCATAGTGGGTTCATGTTGTTGACCAGCTACCCCACGCTACCCAAATTTGTGCACATTTTCTCTTTTCAAAAGCTTTTAAAGTTTTATTTTCCTTTATAAAATGTATGGACTACTGATTCGTATAACTGGCCAAGGAGCTTACAACAATACCAACATATTTAAAAGTAGTACAATTTTTTTAAAAAACAAAAAACAAATCCATCATTGACAACATAGTTGGGATAGAACTGAAATGTCTGCAGCTTATATTTAAATATACCTGCCTGAAAACAATCATGCTTTAAAGCTTATGATGGAATAAATACTGTAACAAGATTTATTCCAGCATAAGCTTTAAAGTGCTAGGGGACTCCTGTTTTATTTTGCTGCTATGGACTAACTCTGCTACCCATCTGGTATTATTCATTTAGGGTTGGGGGATTTGTTTTTGGTCCTCCTCCAAATTCCTCAGAGTGGCATTCATTGGTCTTCCCTCCTACACTTTACCCTCATAAAACCTTGTATGATATGCTGAGAGAGAGTAATGAGCCCAAAGTCTCCCAGTGAGCTTCCTTGCAGAATGGGGATCTGAACCTGGGTTATTTCATTTCCAGAATGCCAGCACAAAGGAGGCCAAGTAAACTAGGTGTTTGGCAAAGTGTTGTTGCCTGTTTCTCTTCCTGAGAGGCAGTAGAAAAGAGTACTGCTACAGACAAACTTAAATAGCTACCCATCTTCATCTGTCTCCTGGGAGGCAGTGTTGCTAGAAGCAACTTTCTTGGATGGGGGAGGCTCAGCTATCTTGACAATTCCTGCATAAACTGCTAGCAAGAGAAACCATTCCTGTAAGAATGTTTGTTCTAACTTCTGACATAAAAAGTTTGGGTGCCTATGTTTAAAATACTGGATTACAAGAATGGGAGGGGATGGGTTGTGGCTCACTGGCAGAGTATCTGCTTGGCATGCAGAAGGTCCCAAGTTCAACCCCCGGCATCTCCAATTAACAGGATCAGGTAAGAGGTGATGTGAAAGACCTCAGCCTGAGACCCTGGAGGACCACTGCTGGTCTGAGTAGACAATACTGACCTTGATGGACCAAGGGTCTGATTCAGTAGAAGGCAGCTTCATGTGATCTATATACAAAGAAAAGAGTGCAGTAGCCAAGAACCTCCTTTTCATTATCTGTTTTCCCTCCAATAGGGCTCTCCCTATTCAGATCCCACTTCCTATACAATCTTCATTTAAGAACCCTTTCCAATGACATTTCCTAACAAGCAGACCCTTCTAGCCATAGTTCTCAATGGAGACCTGCAAGTCAAAACAAAAAGGCTCCTTGGTGTCATCAAAGAATGAAAATAACAATAACTCAGCTCACTGTATTCTTCACAAGGTGAGAATTATCAAAGCCAACAGTCTCAGTCAGAGGTCACCAAATTGGCTTAGATTCATCATGTTACTGAGTGCCACATCCCTGAAAAGGCTGGCTGTAACTCTTAACAGTCACCTACGATGCTTCAAATGCCAGGGACAGTTGTAGGAGGTCACCCTTAGAACAGCTTACAGCATGAGGTGAGATATATGGGAGTAGCCATTCCTTCAAGTGCTCAAGGTCCAGATTATGTAGTCTTTTAATTTTATTTTCAGTATCAGTACACACAATCATTTTACTACAACAACTTTAGTAAACAATTTCAAACTCCTTATATACCATGTTCCCGTTTCCTTGTTGTTCAGTCGCACAGTCGAGTCTGACTCTTCGTGACCCCATGGACCACATCACGCCAGGCCCTCCTGTCTTCTGTTGTGCTTCAGAGTTTGCTTAATTTCATGTTCATTATATCGATAACACTGTTTACATCCTTTGCTGTCCCCTTCTTCTTTTTCCTTCAGTCTTTCCCAGCATCAGGGCCTTCTCCAATGAGTGCTCCCTTCTCATTTGGTGGCCAAAGTATTTCAGCTTCAGTATCTGGCCTTCCAGGGAAGAGTCAGGGTTAATTTCTTTTAGGATTGACTCATTCGATCTCCTTGCAGTCCAAGGGACTCTCAAGAGTCTTCTCCAACACCATAATTCAAAAGAATCTATTCTTCGGTGCTCGGCCTTCCTTATAGTCCAACTCTTGCAGCCATACATGACTACTGGGAATACCATTGCTTTGACCATATGGACTTTTGTTGGCAAGGTGATGTCTCTACATTTTATTATGCTGTCTAGGTTTGCCATCGCTTTCCTCCCAAGGAGCAGGCATCTTTTAATTTCATGGCTGCAGTCACCATCTGCAGTGATCTTGGATCCCAGGAACGTGAAGTCTGTGCTTCCATGACTTTCCCTTCTATTTGCCAAGGAGTGATGGGGCCGGATGTCATGTTCTTCGGGGGGGTTTTGATGTTGAGTTTCAAGCCAACTTTTGCACTCTCCTCTTTCACCCTTAGCAATAGGCTCTTGAGGTCCTCTTCACTTTCTGCCATTAGAGTGGTATCGTCTGCGTATTTGAAGTTGTTGTTCTTTTTCCCAGCAATCTTAATTCCGGCTTGTGATTCATCCAGGCCGGCATTTTGTATGATGTACTCTGCATATAAATTAAATGAGCAAGATGACAATATACATTCTTGTCGTTCTCCTTTTCCTATGCTAAACCAAATCAGTTGTTCCATATCTGGTTCTGACTGTCGCTTCTTGACCCTTATACAGGTTTCTCAAGAGACATGTGAGGTGGTCTGGTATTCCCATCTCTTTAAGGACTTTCCATAGTTTGTTGTGATCCACACAATCAAAGGCTTTAGCGTAGTCAATGAAGCAGAAGTAGATGGTTTTCTGGTATTCCCTTGCTTTCTCCATAATCCAGCGAATGTTGGCAATTTGATCTCCAGTTCCTCTACCTCTTCGAAACCCAGCTTGTACTTCTGGCAGTTCTCTATCCATGTACTGCTGAAGCTTAGCTTGTAGGATCTTAAGCATGACCTTGCTAGTGTGTGAAATGAGTGCAATTGTCAGATAGTTTGAACATTCCTTGGCATTGCCCTTCTTTGGGATTGGAATGTAAACTGACCTTTTCCAATCCTGTGGCCACTGTTGTGTTTTCCAAATTTCCTGGCATATTGAGTGCAGCACTTTAACAGCCTCATCTTTTTTTTAATAGTTATTTTTATTTGCTATTTAAAGTATACAATATCGTATTTCCATTGTTCCTTTTTTGGTAATTTTAACATTTTCTCCCTATTCCCTCCCCCCTCAGTCTAGTCTTTAACTTTCAGCCAGGGACACAGGGCCTGTAGCTTCCACTGAACGTCTTCTTTCTGTTCTTCTTTTATCCAGTTCAGGTAGAGAGACCATTTTTCCTTGATCCTCGATGTTCTGTCTTCCCATGGTAGATCCTGGGCCATTGTAGTCATTATATCTGACTGGACAAAATCAAACAGATAATTATGCCAAGCTCTTTCTGTCCATTTACTTTTATCTTTCCACCCTAATGCTGTCACTGCTTTGCTGGCTAATATCATTGCTTTCAATAAGTCTTGGTTTTTTTCTCTATTGTCTCATTACCTAGAGTGCTCATTGTCATCAGATCAAAATCTATATTCAGCTTTACCTTAAAAAGCTCATTTATCACTCTTAGTATAATTTTCCATAATTTTGTAACCTCAGGGCATTCCCACCACATGTGGGAGTACCATCCTTTCGCACGTTTACA
>NW_015167622.1:172372-179085 GCF_001447785.1 Gekko japonicus
GCTCCACTCCTTGAACTCTTCGGACACTTTGCCTTGACCCCACGAGGCCAACCCAAGATTACAAGATTCTAGTGTTGACAAGTTGGCAACCACTGGGAAAGGTCTATATCCTATATTGGTTAGGATGCTTTTCTGTTATGCAAAGTGTATCCAGTTAACATCTAGATGTAACCGAGACAGTAATTATTTCCGTAGACTGGGCAGTAGCAAGAATTGGATCCTGAATTTTGGAGGCCTCGAGTCTGCTCCCAGTTAACATACTAGAGTTACTGGGTGATCATGAACAATTCACAGTCTCTCACTCCAAAACTTATTGTTTCAGTGTCAGTTGTTCATACTAGCTGGCTTTTTCTATGTGGTGCCTGCTATGTGGTCCATGGTGTTGTGAAGAGTCAGATTTGACTGTGCAACTGAACAACAACAATAAAAATTCATTCTCTTTCCTGACTTTTATAGATGATCAACCAGAATGCCTTATGGGAACACCTTAACCAAAGCTACCAAGGGGAATTCATCTTATTGGGAGTGGCTGACCGCCCTCGCCTGGAGATGATTCTCTTTGCGGTCATCTTGTTCTGCTACACAGTGACTCTCCTTGGCAACACAACAATCATTGTGGTGTCCCATCTGGTTCCCAATCTCCACACACCCATGTATTTCTTCCTCAGCAATCTCTCCTTTCTGGACCTCTGTTATACCACCAGTATTGGGCCCCAGATTCTGGTGAATTTCTGGAGGGAAAAAAAGACCATTACCTATGCTGCCTGTGGAGTGCAGCTGTACATCTCCCTTGGCCTGGGCGCTACAGAGTGTATTCTGTTGGCAGTCATGGCTTTTGACCGCTATGCTGCAGTCTGCCAACCTCTGCGCTACACTGCCATCATGAAGCAGTCTGTGTGTTTCAAAATGGCTGCAGTCTCCTGGGTGAGTGGTTTCAGCAACTCACTGATTCAGACTGCAATGACTCTGACGCTCCCGTTGTGTGGACACAACGAGGTGGACCATTTTTTCTGTGAAGTGCCCGCTTTGCTCAAACTGGCTTGTGTGGACACTGCAGTCAATGAGGCTGAGCTCTTTGCTATCAGTGTAGTCTTCCTTCTGGTACCACTCGGGCTCATCATAGGCTCATACGGCAACATCACAGTTGCCGTGCTGAAGATCCGCTCAGCCGAAGGCAGGCGCAAGGCTTTCAACACCTGTGCCTCCCACTTGACCGTGGTTTCGCTCTTCTACGGCTCAGCGATTTTTAGTTATCTCCAGCCTCCTTCTAAGTACTCCCATGACCAAGGCAAGATGACGTCTCTGTTCTATACCTTGATAGTTCCAATGCTTAACCCATTAATCTATACACTGAGGAACAAAGAGGTCCACAGAGCTCTAAGAAAAGTAATGGGCAGGGATTCAACAGTTTAAGCCAGAGGGTCCAAGATTCCTGTGGAGAATCAGCAATACCTTTTAATAAATAAATTACAATGAAATCACAATATTTATTTATTTATTTATTTAAGCTTATATCCCACCCTATCCCAGAAATAGGCTCAGGGCGGCTCACAACACATAAGTTATACAATAAAATAGGAATAAACATATAATTAAAACCAAATTTAAAACAATCAGAACAAGATGGCAACTAAAACAAAAACTCCGGAACAGTCCATAGTGCCTCCTGCAGGATGTTAGTCAGGTACTATTTATACCTTGTTTTCCTTAATTTATTGCTCAAAGCAGGGTACATTCAAAGTCTCTAAAATGAGTTTAGTAATCAGCAAAATCAGTCTATAAGCTAACAAATATCACACTAATGAAAGCACAGGTGAGTTCTAGCTAGAGTAAGCAAACAGGACAAGATTAATCAAACCTGGAAAAATACAACTAGAAGAAATATTAAAGTTTTTCTCATGGTACCTAAACACCAACAGTGAAAGTGCTGGGCAGATGTCTCCAGAAAGAGCAGACAAAAAGACCACAACTACTGGAGGACAGAGTTTCTGGAATTCCTGCCATTTTCCCAGTCAGTATAGCAAGAGAGAACGACCAATGTATCAAAGGTGGTCAAAAGACTTAACAAAAACATAAAGGATGGGCTACCTCCTGTATCCATTTGTAAACACAGACCTTCCACACATGTGTAAATTAAAATTAGGGAGGGTTACATAGGAGAATAAAAGAATAATAAAACTGTCTACCTGACTAGCTACATCTTTCTAGTTACTGTCTACACCATGATGGATTCTCACATCTGATCTTAGAACAAGGGCAGGAAGAAGAAACCCCAAATTGTGTACATGCAAAATATCAGGTTACATCACCAACCTATTGATTAGTCAATGCCAGGCTAAAGGTCACTTCATTATGAATAAGTCCTTCTCCTCTCTCTCATGGAAATACGTGCATGACAGTTCATTGGCCCTACACTAACTAAGAATTACCATACACAAACAAACAGGTTAACTCTTTCATGACATCAGGGAGACAACTTGCAAATATCCAAACATGTAATGTGTGGACAGGGCTTACATCCCCTTGCAGGACACAGTGATGTTGTTGTTTCCTCTATGGATGAGGCAGTCCAGCTGTGAATAGTTTCCACAGCACAACAATAGTACAATATCAAAAGACCACCTAACTCCACCCTGCCATCTTCCAAAGAATTCTTTTGACTGCTCAGCTGAGACACAGAGACAGAAAGAGAGAGGGAGAGGGTTGTAGGTATGTGGGTTGGTTTGTCTTTCTGCATGCTCATGAAAGAGTATGACAGAGCACTTGTGTGTGCCTGCTTCTGCCATATAAGAAGAAGAGAAGAGATTGGATTAATACCTCGCCCTTCACTTGCTCAGAGCAGCTTACAAACTCCTTTCCCTTCCCCTCCCCACAACAGACACCCTGTGAGGTAGGTGGGGCTGAGAAAGCTCTTTCCAGAACTGTCCTTGAGAAAACAGCTCTGACAGAACTATGGCTTGCCCAAGGTCATCCAGCAGCTGCAGGTGGAGGAGTGGGGAATCAAACCCGGTTCTCCCAGATTAGAGTCCACGCACATAACCACTACACCAAACTGGCTTGTGTATGAAAAGGTGCACCTGTGTGTAATGATGGAGAGTTTATGTACATCTGTTATCAAATGGGATGCTTAATAGCATTTAGATATAAGTGCTCAAGTGGAAGAATAAATAAAGTTGAATAATTTAGTTTCATAGTAAGCCAGATTCAGTTTGGCCACGGTACATATGTATATTGACATTTTGATATCATTTATTTACTCACTTGGAGAATATATATTTTGCTTTATGTGGTCAAGTTAGAGCTGCCAGCTCTGGGTTGGGAAATACCTGGAGATTTGGAGGGGGGGGGTGAAGCCTGAAGAGGTTGGGGTTTGAGGAGGGACAGGACCTCAACAGGGTATACATTTCATTGTATTTATTGAAATGTTGTGACCCGCCCTGAGCCCGTTTACAGGATGGGCAGGATATAAATGTGAAAAATAAATAAACAAACAATGCCAGAAACGCCAACCTCCAAAGCAGCCATTTTCTCCATGGGAACTAATCTTGGTTGTCTACAGATTGGTTGTCTGTAATAGTGGAAGATCTCCATGTGCCACCTGGAGGGTAGCAACCTTACAGAACATATCTTCTCAAAGTGGCTAACAAAAATAATTTTAAAAAATTACAATTAGTTCCTAAAGATAGCTCCAGGTGGGGTAAGCTGTGTTGGTCTGAAGCAGCAGAACAAAGTTTGAGTCCAGCGGCACCTTTAAGACCAGCAAAGTCTTATTCAAGGTGTAAGCTTTCATGTCCACACACACTTCCTCAGATACCAGTCCATACATATAGGTAGAGGGTAAGCAGAAAATTAGCATGCAGCATAATTATGTTTAACAGATTCAACGACCAAACAGGAATCACAAGCTTAGTTGATGTGGTTACCATGTGTTTGGGTTTAATTAGGGAAGGGGACATAGTGAGGAAATAAATATGTCAAGATCAGAGACTGGTTGGCAGATCTCAGCACTGGACTCAAACTTTGTTCCACTGGGTTCCTAAATTAAGCCTGTTGATGTTGCACAGAGCAGGGACTTATTTTTAATCAACTTTTCCCAGTCACTTTTTGACCATAACCCCAACCCCCAAAATCTAAATGGTGCAATGGGCATGGGGTATGTGTGTAATTTCAGTGCATTGTCGGGGGGGGGGGGGGGGGGGGGGGGGGGAGGTTACTTATGGCCCTGGGCACTTTGCAAGGGGAAAATAGCCTTCTGGGCTTAGTTAGGGGCTGACGTAACACAATGTTTGGCTTGCTTCTTAATTGCTCATTGCGCCTTTCAGAAGTTCCTTGAGATAGGGTAGGGATACCTCTCCTGAGTTCTGGAATGAGGTCAATAAAAAGAGCCTCCTACCTCCTGCAAGGCTCTTAGGGATAAGACCATACAAGCGGCATAGTTAAGGTGCCAGGTTGAAGCAGGCTTATTAACCAGACTTCTGTTCTTCTTGTTGTATATATTTGTGGTGGAGACTTCTGCCACTTTACATAACTGTCTCCTTGCTCCTATTTCCTATTTTACCTCTTCCTGGTTGGTTTCCTTTTTTTTTAACCCTCCTGCATTAGATCCGTTTCTATCTTCACTTATCCTTCTTTCTGTATGTAATGCAGAAATTAAAAGCCTGTGGATCTAACAATTCAATCCTAAGAACGCTTTCCAGGGACAAAGTCCTGTCGAATAGATTTCAGTAGGGGTTTTGGAAGGCGCTGTAATTATATTCTGCATGAAGCTAAACTGGAGTCATCCTCTGCTTCTGTCTGCCTGTCAGTCCAATACGTTTCTCTCCCATCGCACCCCCAAGCCTGGCGTCTCCCTAGACATTGTCTGGGCCTCCTCATCCTTCTGCATCTCTCCAGCCATCATCCTGTTCTGTGTCTTTCTCTATAGGCTTCTCTTGCTTTGAATCTTCCCCTCTTTCTCTTTCTATGTACCATCTCTCTTTCCCAGTCTCCCCCAGCCATCATATTTTCACCCTGCCCTGTCTATAACTCCTGCTGCCACTTGAACATCATCTCTGCACCACAGGGGTCCACACACTCTGGATATGATGAGATAAGCTGCTGACTCCTTAAACAAAGACACCAGTCTCTCCCATCCGTGGACCTCTCTCTCTCCCTGGCATGCTGTGGATGCCTCAAAGATACCCTTCATCAGCAAATGGGAAAGGATCTGGAGGAAGCAAAGCTACCTGTCCCTATGCAAGCCAGAGGTGAATCAGGGAAGTAGAAAATCCAGGGAACGGCAAGAAAGAGAGCAAATTCTACAGACAGCAGAGATACTATATGTGAAATGGAGGGAGAAGAGATTAAATATTAAATATTCATTTTTTCAGACTGTGGAAAATACTCATTTTCTTGTTACAAAGGTGAGACATTGGCTTTCTTTCTTCTATGTGCTCTCCACCGGCATTTTGGAACATTATTGCTGTGGGTTGTAGGAGCGGTGGGGTTAACTGAGGTGAAACAGAACAAGTAAGAAAAGTCAAACAGCAGCAGTGAGGTTTCCATTAAATGCTCCCTCTAAGCTGTGGAGTCTTGTGAGCAAAAATCCTACTTTGTGAGCTACTGGCATTAAAGTTGTGAGTGAGCGATTTGGCCACCACATCAATTAGTTTCCTCTGGAGCCATCCTTCCTGAGCTAAGACAAAAATGTGTGAGCCAGGAGCTAAAAAACTGTGAGCTAGTTCACACTAACTCAGCTTACAGGGAACACTGCATTACATGTATTTAAATGTGTGAAGTTGTTAAGCCATCTTTTAAAAATATTTAAACGAAAACCAATGGCTTTCAGTTCTCCTTTTAGGGAAGATGCTTGTTTTGTTTCTTACGGTTCCTGAGGGGTAACCATGTTAATCTGTTGCGGTAAAATCAAACAAAACCCAGTAGTATCTTAGAGACAAACAAAGTGTATTTCAGCATGTGGTTTTGTGTGAGTCAGGACTCACTTCACTGGATGCATGGATTGTATATCCATAGGAGATAGATTTATGCTAAGAGTTGCAAGCCACAGAAATGTACAGTTATGAAGTCTCCTGCAACTCTGAAGGTCTTCAAAAAGATCTGGTGAGCTTTAGTATAGGGCTGAAGTGATGCATGCTGGGGCAAAAATCCTAAAAGCATTTACAGGAATAGAACTGGCTGTGAATTTCAAATCTGGGGACATCTTAGGGAAATGCCCTGGAAAGAAAACATCTCCACACTGCCATCTTTTTGTTGCTTGTGATTTTAGATGTGAATATACCTCCTATGGATGTACAGTCTGTGCCTCCGACAAAGTGAGTGCTGTCTCTGCACAGCTTCTGCTGAAATCAATACTGTTATTCTTTAGGGTGCCACTGGAGTTCTATGTGATTATTTTCCTTTTCATGTACCTCCGTTGGCAGCACAGCCTTTTTGAGATTTGGCAGCCGGAACAGTGTGTGGCACTGAAATGTGGGGGGACATGGGTTCATACAACAACTTGTGGTCCTTGCTGCTTTATTTTTGTTGCCTTCCCAATAATTCATCAGACTGAAAAAAGGTGGTAGCATTCTGAAATATTTGGTGCATTTTCAAAATATGTCCCCAAGTTTGAAATTCACAGACACTTCTGTCCCCTTAAGTGGGGTTAAGATTTGTGTACCAGTGTACATCCATTTGGTGCCAGAAGAAACCGAATCTTCCGTTCTGTTACCCAG
>NW_015167622.1:179406-183394 GCF_001447785.1 Gekko japonicus
TTAGTCCTAAACAGAGTTATGCCCTCCAAAGCCCGTTTACTCTAATGGACATAGAAGGATACAACTCCATTTAGGATTGCACTTAGGGTATTTGATGTGGTTTTCCTGTAATTGGCTTGGGCTCAGTGTTCCCTCTAAGCTGAGTTAGTGTGAGCTAGCTTACAGTTTTGTATCCTCCAGCTCACACATTTCTGTCTTAGCTCATAGCAAACTAATTTATGCAGTAGCCAAATTGCCTGCTCACAATTTTAATGTCAGTAGCTCACAAAGTAGAATTTTTGCTCACAAGACTCAGCCGCTTAGAGGGAGCATAGCTGGGAAGACTTGAATGTAGTCCATTCATACTTCAGGATTGCATAAGTAGTGTCACTGGCACCATTGCCATAACATGATACTATGACTTTTTCGCATGAAGTGTTTTTGCTCTTATGCTGCCATTTGCACAAGTGGAAAAAACTTACAGGACACAAGTCCTGCTAAAGGCTTGTACGAATGCAAAGATGGGGGTGTCTGTTTGTGCAAGGGGACATCCATGAACGGAATGACCATTTAAGGTCCAATGTATTTTGCTGATTGTAATTTCCATTTTGCTTGGTTTGGTTCTTCATTTCTCTGTTTTGGTCCCTCATTATCCATTAGTCACTGGAAGTATATGCTGCCTTTCTGCCCGATCACAGACCTACAAGGTGGCTCACAATGACAGAAGATTAAGATGAAAATAAAGTAAGATTGAAATAAAAGCAGTGGTGATCAAATGAAAACATGTTTGTGTGCTGTGCTTTCCCCAAGGCTTAGATGCTTCTGCTGCCTTGTCCAGAAGCCATGCTGAATTCTTCTCAGCAAGCCTTATTATTTCCTTCTATTTACGTATTCCAGTCATAATGATGCTTTCTGTCACTTTACCGGGCACTCTTTAATCTGGCTCCTCTCAATCTAGTGTCTACAAGTAAAAGAAAACAGCCCCTGTTCAAATAGCAGAAAGGTCTTCTTAGGGTTTGTGCTGGATTATTCTGCCCACAATTCCTGTAGCAAGAGAATGTTGTGAACGGACCCCTTTTTTAGGTTGTTTACTTATGTCACTTACGTGTACACGTACTGAGCATTTATGTGGATTTGGGGCTAGCTCCATGGTGCCTGGATCCAGAAGGGCTGGTGTCACATGGTCTGGGTGCCCAGTGTTTCAAGTAGGTTTGGCTTCAGCTGGTGCCAGTCCTATCCTGGCACAAGGAAGCCATGACAGCAGTCACTTCTGGCAGCAGACCTGTTACCAACATGCTTGCCATTGGTTCTGAATCTGCCTCCTTGGTTGGTAGGATCACTTATTTAGGATCAAGACAGGCCTCCTTTGGCTACTGGTGATCCCAGAGCACAGGCCTACTGAGTGAGAGTGAGAATTTTATAAACCATTTCAACTTGAGCCCAGTTTGATAGGATCTGCACCCCACTCAGAAATGCTATGAGACTTTCAAGCCCCCCCCCCTTCAGTGTTCATCAGTGTTACTAGCAGAGCTTCTTCTTCTTTTTGGGAAAAGGAGGTGCTGGAACTCTCAAGAGGGAAGTGGAAGTTTTCGATCTGTATACTGAAAACTCACGAACTTTTAAACGTTTCTAAAAGAATTTTGTTGAAGAGGCTCCAGAACTCTGTTCAGGTGTGTTCCCCCAGGGAAGAAAAGCCCTGGTTACTAGTAGAGTTACCAACTCCAGGTTGAGAAATTCATGGAGATCTGTGGGTAGAGCTTGGGGAGGGGAGAGACCTGAGCAAGGTATAATGCCATAGAATCCACTCTCCAAAGCAGAAATTTTCTCCAGGAGAACAGATCTGTGTAGTCCGGATCAGTTGTAATTCCAGGAGATCTTCTGTCCCCACCTGGAGGTTGGTAACTCTACAAATTGGTGGACTTTAATTGGCTACACCGGAGGCCTATCCTATATAATAGGATACATAAGTATTTAGGATACATACGGCATATGTATTTAACATCTCATGTTTAAAAAAATTGTTTTTGAATGTATGTCAAGTTTGTAATTTGGATTGTGACCACTGAGGAAGGCCCTTTGGGGGGCCAAAAAGCGTTTGGTTCAGTTGCACAGCACTAACCCATCTATGTATGAATGTTGAGAAGTTTTTTATGTCTGAATGGTATATTTTTAATGAGTCTAAGTTTTAAAATGTGTACACCTGAATAAATTTTGTATTTTCATAATATTGAGTGTCAGCTTAACCCTTGTGGATCCATAGCATCTTTTTTGGGGTTGAGTTTTCCTCCCCCCCCTTTTTCTTCCCCCTTCCCCTCCTTTTTGTTCGTGGCAGCGAACCTTCAACAACGAGTAAATTAAAACGACCGTTTAATTTCTTGTACTTGACTTGGATGGAGGCGATATAGACGACAGGAACTCGGTTCCTTTGGAAATCAAAAAGTTGCAGACTGCACTTCTGGAGACGGCGTGCAGAGAACCTGGGATAGACTTGTTGAAATGTGTTCCACGAGACAATTGACAGTGCAGAACCTGAATCAACCTCCATCTGACAAGCGCAACCTTCAAGGAAGACAGTAATCTTGACCTTGGGACATGTGTGAAGACCTTGGTGGATGTATAGGTGATTGGTGTAGTCCTCTGACACTCTTGCTTCATTACTGTATTTCAACCGTCAATTGAATGAACCAGAGGATGAAAAACAAGATGAGTGGTGAGACTTACTCGAAGATCTTTCCGGACAACGGAAGACTTCAGGTGCAGGATGACTGTATGACGAGCAACAGACTTTAGCCATGAGGCCCATCTTTCCACAACAACGACAACTAGCATTGCGGAACTGACAGTCTCTACAAGCGTGCGTGTCACTGCAACCGGCACACGCTCCTCTTCGCGGGCCTTTCTGAGAACGGCACAGCTTCTGGTTGACTCCCGTTCTGTGGACTCTGTCATCAGACGATTCCGATTGGTTGTCTCTGGAATCAGATGTGTCTGTGGTAACGCCGTGGTGAACAGCATCGGTGTGGCATGATGTGTGACTCTGAGCACCCGATTGCAGTTCGCGAAGAGAAATGTTGGCAGCCTCCACTCTCAGTGCTTCTTCGAGTGCTGATTCGTGAGTTCTTTTTTCAACAGAAGCGCTCACCTGATGCTGTCGTCTCTAACGGCACAGAGCAAATGATCCATCAGAACTGAATCTAAATTTGGGAACTGGCAGTCACAAGCAGCCCTTCGCAGCACGGCAACATATTCAGTGACACACTCACCCTCTTTCTGGCTTCATTGGTGGAAAGCACATCAGTGTACGGCAGCAGACGTCTTAGGCATAAAATAGTTGTTGAGTCATGCGTTCGAGAGCTGTCTCCAGTAATTGGGACGGCGCTACTAAGTCCCAAGCAATGTTGAATACAGTCTGGCCGCGGGTACTCAAAAAAGTGGTGCGGCCGACATCGTCTCCTTCAATACCGTTTGCTATAAGGAAGCATTCAAAACGGTTCAGGTAGGATTCCCAGTTCCCAACCTTGAGGTCGAATGGTTTGATATGGCTCTTGGATGCCATGCCCATAGCGATTTAGCTCTAGGGGCCCTCAGTGATTTCAGCTTGGGCAGGTGGGAGTGATTTCCCCGTTTGGTTAGGCCTGGTATCCCATCCTTGTCGCCAGTTTTAAGTATTGACAGGCGGGAGATGATTATCAATACAAGGCTTTTATTCAGAACATTACTCAGCTCTAATCTGACTCTGCGGAGAGCGGCATCCAAACTTATACTGTTCCAAACTGAACTATATACAATGTAACTACTTTCATGAGTTGGACCTAAGCGGAGCTTTCTGATAGGATACTCTGTATGGCTTTAGGACCACTAGAAGGTCTTTATGACGCAGCCAATCACAACAGAGGAATCTAGGATACCTTAGCACAAACCATAACTAAACAGCTGAGAAATAACTCAGAACATAACAGCCAGTATCATGACTAGATGTTTTGTTTGTGCAAGGATGTTCTTAAGCGTA
>NW_015167622.1:186152-187811 GCF_001447785.1 Gekko japonicus
TGTGTCAGAGCTGTGGTGATACCAGTGCCGAGACTAGTCCCTGTCTGTCTTGCTCCTTTATTTGGGTAACTAGAGAAACATTTGGTTCTGTTTTATGCATGGTTTTTATGCTGCTTATGTCTAATGGCTTGCCTTTCTATATCATGTGGTTTTTATTTATATGCTGCCTCAAGCAAGACTCTGAAGAGACAGCACAGAAATATTCTAAATAAATCCCATATATATAATTCCCTTACGTATTGGCCATTTCCAGCTCTCTCATTGGCTTTGCAGTGCGCTCCATTAGCCATTGGCCCATCAACCGCCACTCAAGAGTACTTGCGTGCCATTGGCTGGGTGCTGGGTCCTCTCCCCTGCCCACTGCCAGCCTGGACACTCTTCCCCTCAGAATAAACTATCAAAAAACTATCTAGCCTCAGCTAGCAGGGACATCCAAAGCAGGGCCTCTGAAGATGATCCAAGTGGTTGAAAGGTTCGTGTGGGAGTAGGCGGTTCTTCAGGTACGCTGGCTCCAATCTGTATAGGGCATTAAAGGTCAGTACCAGCACCTTGAATTGGGCCCCAGGAGCAAAATGGGAGCCAGGGTAGATGGAACAAGACTGGAGTGATATGGCCCCTATGACTCACTCCAGTCAGCATTTCAGCCACAGCATTCTGTACCAACGGTAGCTCCTGGACAGGATTCAAGGGCAGCCCTGTATAGATTGCATTGCAGTAATCTAATCTAGATGTTGCCAGAGCATGGACCGCATCAGCAAGGTTTTTTAAAAAAATTGTTTTCTTTTTTCTTAGAAAAGGTTTCTGGCAATGTTGATTGAATTTGTCGGATTACTTTTGTCAGGGATATCAGTTGTTTGGGGACAACAAACCCCAAAACGAGAACACTATATCATATGTAAATAAAGTATTAAAAACTAATAACTGCCCTTCACCTAGATGGCTCTCTTGTGTCTTTAAACCAAGTCAGCACAATTGCATATAAAAGTTTAATGGATGGATCCTATTTACCAGATATTAGTAAATACATTGTTTTAATTCCTGACTAATCTATTTTACTACCACTATTTTAGGGATCTGGCTAGAATCAGCTCAGTTGATCACATTTAGGGATGCCAGCCTCCAGGTGGGACCTGGGGATCTTTCAAAATTACAGCTCGTGTCCAGACTGCAGAGATTCGTTCCCCCGGAGAAAATGGATTCTTTGGAGAGTGGAGTCAATGGGTTTGTACCCCACTGAGGTCCCTGTCCTCTCCAGGCTCCACCCTGAAATATCCAGGAGTTTCCCAACTCAATCTGGAATAGGGTTGCCAACCCCCAGGGGGTGACATGAGAGAGGTTTACAAGATTATGCATGGGATAGAGCAGGTAGAGAAAGAAGTACTTCTTCAAGCAAAGAGTGATTAACACATGGAATTCACTTCCACAGAGGTGGTGGCGGCTACAAGCATGGACAGCTTCAAGAGGGAACTGGATAAACATATGGAGCAGAGGTCCATCAGTGGCTATTAGCCACAAGGTATAGATAGGAACTCACAGGCTGGGCAGGTGATGCTCTGTATTCTCGGTGCTTGGGGGGGCAACAGTGGGAGGGCTTCTAGTGTCCTGGCCCCACTGCTGGACCTCCTGATGGCACCTGGTATTTTTGGCCACTGTGTGACA
>NW_015167622.1:187874-206949 GCF_001447785.1 Gekko japonicus
TGTTCTTATGTTCCTGGGATTACAACTGAGCTCCAGGTGACAGAGATCAGTTCACCTGGAGAAAAGGGTCACTTTGGAAGGTGAACCCTATGGCATTATACCCCATTGAAGTCCCTCTCCTCCCTCAACCCTGCCCTCCTCAGGCTCCACCCCCGAAATCTCCAGGTGTTTCCCAACTCGGAGCTGGCAACCCTATCTGGAAACTGTACATCACCCACTGGTGGCCAGGAGAACCTGGCAACCCTAATCACATTGACCTCTCAAGCACATCAACAGCCCATAAACTACTAAGACCATCACAAGGACATATTTTTACTTCTGGCATCCAAACCCTGCATTGGACACATCCTTAGCTTCTGTCTCTGTTGTTAAAGTGTTGTGACACAGTAACACCTTGACAGCCATCTCTTAAATGGTCAAAGAACTAATATTTTCCTTTTTTAGTTAAGTATTTAAATAAATTCATTTAAGTTTGCCTCATGTCCTTCGGCCTACTCCTGCAGCTTGTGCCTCCATCCATCCCCAGGCTATATACAAGCATTTTTAAAAACCTAAGTTTGTGATTTTCCTCACAATTTCTTCTTCGTTTCCCCCTTCCCCCAACAACTGGGTTTCCTCTGAAACTTCTCCTGTCCCCAGCTACTCTTACAAATAAATAAAAGAGTATTTTTAAATGACATCTTTTGAGCTTGGCCTCTAACCTCCCAATCCACCCAACAAAGTTTCTCTAGTCTAAGGTGTCTTCCTCCAGGCCTAAGATCTCTTCTTTGGAAGGGGGGAAAAAACCCTTCACTTGGTGGAAGAGTCCTTTGGCTAGAGGAAGTTTCTGCAGCCTAAGGCTTATCACACACACACAGCTTGCTGCAGAGAATCCGAGCAGTCAAGCCTTTAAGCTTGACTTTGGATTCTGTGCCTGCCGTATGCACCATTCTTTTTTCTCTGGTGTATTTATTTTGCTCTGCGCTGCCCTGCAGCCCAGCCAGGAATAATTTCTTTCTTTTTTTAACAGCTACCTGAGACTAGTGATCATCTCATATTGCTAGACTCATGTAAAACAACAAGGGACACACTGATGAATGGCAGAAGGTACAAAGTGGGCGGAACAACCTGGATGTGGGAGTGGCCTATGAGGGGGCGGGAAAGGGTGGGAAAGGGCAGGAGGGGAAAATCCAAGGGAATCTGTATGCTTTTGAATTGCCTTTGGCTTGGAAGTGAAGCAAGGGAAAAACTGGCACAAAAGCACTCTCAGAAAACCCAGGGAAACAGCAAATGGAAAGCGAACTGAGCGCTGAAGGGAGAAAAAAACAGTGCAGAATGGGAAAAAAAACCCAATGGACATGCACGGTGAAAGTGAGGCAAAACACCCGTGCATAATAGGCCCATGAGGCTCTCTTACATGAGCTTGTTTTGCTTCTAAGAGAACGCTTTCCTAACAAAGCATATGATACACAGAAGACGTATTAGATATAATAATAATTTGAAGTGTTACCACTCATCAGTGAAAACTTAAGGAACTTTAGTGATTTGCCTTACTGTTTCTGCCAGGGTTTTTTTTTTTTGTTTAAGAAAAACAAGTGCCTGTACTCCTACATAAGGTTGCACTGATTTCCCCCTCACAACTTGGGAGAGCCCCTTCCCCCAAAGCTGCCAGTACTCAGTACCGGTACTGCCACAAAAAAGTCCTAGTTTCTGTCACAGCCCTCCTTTTTTCCCTTGTCAGGGTTAAGTGCTCCCCCTCCTCACTTCCTTCAGTGATGAAAATCATTCCTGCAAATCATCCTCTTCCAACTTTGTGAAGGAAAAAGGGCCTTGGGAGCTTGTTACAGGTCCTGCAGTGTAATATGTGGTTGGTCTCTCATGATACCATCTCAGTTCTGGTCCCTTGGGGCTCCATCTTCGTTCTCCAGACAATTTCCTTCCAACATTCAGACGGTGGTGGACACCAACAGCTGCCTCTTCATCCAAGATCTTGCTCATAAAAACTTCAGGTCCTCCGCTCTTGGTGGTTATGTGGTGAGGTTAAACTGTACAGCAATCTCTGAACAATCACTTGCAGGAGACAGTCTGTGATGTGAGTCTGAGTCAAAATTGCGAAGATGCTGGGCTGAAGCAGACAGGACAACAACAACAACAAAAGAATTATAGGGAAAACTGGCTGACACCTCCTTCCATTCCCTTGGTCTTCAGTGTGTTGATCTCCCAAATTCTGCCTCTTTCTAGCCATTTTTCCCCTCTGTTTCCTATTCTCTACTCCCCTCCACTTGCTGTCCCCTTTTTAGCCTTTTGCTTACCACCCAGGTGCATTAGATTGCTGTGTGTATTGTCTTTCTTTCCTTGTAGAATATCAACATGTGAAGCTTAGAGTTTTATCTCATGTTCTTTCTGAAACTGAGGCTACTATCCTGTGCACACTCAAGACTTAGTGAGACCTCTGATCAAACATGCCTAGGAGCGTGCTGTACACCAGATTCTCTCCTCTTTCTCTCTAGTATAATCCTTTTCTTTCTAATTGTGTTCTCCTCTCAGCCTTCCTTTTTCTCATATTCATCTCATGCCCCTCTCTCTCCCTCTTCCCTCTCTTCCGGTCTGCCTCTTTCCTCATCTGTGTGCTTCTCTTAATTGAATGCCTGCTTTCCGGGTCTTCCCTTTTCTAGGGAATGTCTCTCCCCACCTCATCTCCTTCCAGCCACCGCTCCACTCAGATCTTCCCTTGCCAGATCTTCCCTGATCACAAGCTGCAGAACAAGCGGCGCATCCATGGACCTCTCTGTGGCTCTTCCTGGCATAGACGCATCAGAGATGCCCTTCGCCAGTGCATAAGAGAAGACCTGGAGGAAGAAAAACTGCCTGCTTCTGAGCAAACCAGAGGTGAGGTTGGGAAGCGGAGCAACCAGAGAAAAGTAAGGGGCTCTAAAGTCTAGAACAAATATCAGTGAAATGATGAAGACAGCAGCATTCTAGAATTTATTTGACAGGCATTTTTCAGACTATGGGAAATGGCCTTTGCCTGGCTTCAGAAGGGTTCTCTTTTCTGTCTGAACTTTTCAGATTAAACAGGAGTCGAGCAGCATTTAGTAGATTAACAAAATTTATTCCAGCCTAAGGTTTAGTGAATCAGAACTCAGTTCTCCAGCTGTATAGGACCTCTTACAGTTCTGAGATATCCGTTAAAACACAAGCAAATCAAACTCCTCACCTTAAAACTTCTCAGCATGGGATCGCTTTTACCCATGTTTGTGAACATGTAGTCAATCATTTTTGTTTCTAAATTAAGAACAGTGCAGCTATTTTAGACTTTCCTTGAATGGGAGACGTCCCAGCCCCTTGAACATTTTATTTCTAGGTTTTTGACTTCTCTTGTTCTCTCAGATCTACCTTCTGGCATGCAGAATGTTACAAGCGATCATGGATTTATATGATGGCACAGAGTAGTTACCTTATTTTCAGTTCTCTTAAGCTAATTCCTAATATTAAATTTACCTTTTTTCTAACATGTGCCTGCCTCTCCCCCAGTGCCTTCTTCTGATAGTCATTGACCGTTGTATATTCTATTTAGATATTTGTTACCTTAATTTCTCCCCAATGGGGACCAAAGCCGCTTACAACACCATTCTCTCATCCTCCATTTCATCCACAACGACTCCACAATAAACATTAGGATGAGACAGAGAGAGACTGGCCCAAGGTCACCTAGGCAAGCTTCCATGCTAGACGGGAGGAATTTGATCCTAGGCCAACACTGACTGTACCGCTCTCATCAGCATACCTCTGCATGCATTCTTACCTGCTGTCTGAGACTCCAAGTGAAGGGCGGGGTATAAATCCAATCTCTCTCTTCTCTTCTTCTTCTTCTTGTTAGACAGTTTACAGAGATCTTCAGAGTCTATAAGATCACAAGCAATACTGTTTAGAGTACTGCCACCATCAACAACATTGCTTATTTCATTGGTGGCTCTTTGGTATGAAGCCAGCAGGATCAGTCCCACTACAGGACTCGCTGCTTTCCCCTCCGCTGTGAAAACAGTCCAATTATTCCTACTCTTTGTTGGGGATGTGCAGTCAGATGTGAAGTGTTCAAAAAATCACCCTATACAACCCGTCCTTTAATATCAGTATTATCAGAACTTGCCATCTGTTGTTTAGTGGAATGCTGTTCTGTTCTTTGTTTGCCACACAATCATGGGAAAGAAGAGGTATGCCATCACTGGCAGAAGCAAGTTTAATATATTGGAAGGATGAGCTTTCTAAGGAAGTATGTACATAATACATATTTTTCTTTGGATCTCACACTGTGTTCTTTTTTAAAATCTTTTCTGGTAGCAAGCCTAATCCTAATAACTCATTTGAGTCGAGAAATTAATGGCAGTCAGTCATGTTCAGGATCATTAGGATCTGGACATTGTTCTAGCACCTGAGTTGTCTAGTTTAAGGAGGGCAAAGAGTGGAGTGAGGCAGCAGATGGCAAGGATATTGTTTACCGGTCAGCAGAGTGATGGGTTTTGCCAGCCAAGAGCATTGCTCTGATAGGTTTGACTTTCCCAAATGTTGCTGGCTTTCTCTCTGGCTTGAGGGTGGAGAGGAGGGTATTGTTTGATCTTGCATAAGCACAAGATTTGAGTCTGGGAGCACCTAAAAGACCAACAAGTTTTCCAGGGTGTAAGCTTTCGAGAGTCAATGTACCCTTCATCAGATACAAGTAGGTATGGAGAGCCTTTATATCCAAGTCAGAAAATGGGATAGGTATAGCAAAGAAGGGTGTCAGGATGCAAAGATACAATTCAAAATCTAATCAGCTTGATTACAACAGGGGAGAAATGCGTGTGTGTGAGTGAGCGAACTGCTGTCAAGTTGCTATGGTGACCCTGTGAATTAATGACCTCCAACCGTCCTATCAGCCCTTACTCAGGGCTTGCAAAGTGAGGGCCATTGCTTCCTTTATTGAGTCAATCCATCTCATGTTGGGTCTTCCTCTTTTCTTGCGACCTTCAACTTTTCTAGCATTAATGTCTTTTCCAGTGACGTCTTCTCATAATGTGACCAAATTATGGCCTATTACACACACACAGCTTACTGCAGAGAATCAGAGCTGTCAAGCCATTAAGCTTGACTTCGGATTCTGTGCTTGCCATACGCACCATTCTTTTTTTCTCCAGTGTATTTATTCTGCAGCTACAACTGAAAAATTCAGTTTTTCTTAATTGGGTGGGAACATCATGTGATGTGTGGGGAATGGCATCCAAAGTTTTAAAAAAATAAAAATAAAAATATGCAATTGCCATATCGCAGCTGTGCAGTAGCATCCAGCAAGAATCTTCCGTTTAAATCCTCACGATTCAGGTTTTGTGCATGCATTTTAGCATTGGTTCATTGAATGAAAGGGAACAGGAAGTTGAAACTGTTGAAACTGACCAGACTTTTCCTGAAATTGACAAGCAGCTGCTAAGCCCCTTTTTTTCATCTTGCTAAGCAATAGGGGTTTCTCTGCTGTGTTATCGGCCACTGAGGAAAAGTGAGAAAGAGTCACATAATCTCATAATATGGGGAAACATGTTGAGTGTACAGAATGCACAGTAGAACCCACTGGCACTGCAAGCTGTTATCATTGGTGTGCGCACCGAGTCAGTGCGGTGTGCATGCATGCTTGTTTGTGTTTTGCAGCTGCAAGCAGCCAAGAGGCAGCAGGGGGGGGGGGGCAGCCCAACCAGCCACTCAGACACAGTCAGGAGTTCTCCCCTCCTGAACCATCTGGCTGTCAATCAAGCTTAATGGGGTATAAAACCTAGCGCTGAGCCACAAAAGTTGAGCAGAGGTGAAAGTGCCACGGCAGGGTCAGCCTGACGTGGCCACAGGGTGTCCATGCAGGGGGCTCATCTCTGCCTCCACGGCCAGTGGAGATGAGCTCTCGCAGTTGGGAGTCCAGGGAGGTCTGGGCATTGCAAGAAGGGAGCCGGGCACACTGTTGTGTACTCTGTGCTCATGCTTGAAATGTATGCACCAAAGTCCTGGGAGCACAGGGCCATCCCATCCAGCAGCCAGATTGCTATTTTAATGTTAGGCTTCCAGAGACTGCCAAAATGGTCCCCCCCCCACTTCATTCACTAAAGAATGAAGGGGGGGGATTTCAAAGCTTTCGTCTTCTCATCCCAGTCTCTCTCTCTTTCCATCTCATGTAAATTTCATTCCACTTTGATGAGCCAGTTTGGTGTAGTGGTTAAGTGTGCGGACTCTAATCTGGGAGAACCAGGTTTGATTCCCCACTCCTCCACTTGCACCTGCTGATGTGACCTTGGGTCAATCACAAGCTCTGGCACAGCTGTCCTTGAAAAAGAGCAGTTTGTGTCAGAGCTCTCTCAGCCCCACCCACCTCACAGGGTGTCTGTTGTGGGGAGGGGAAGGGAAAGGAGTTTGTAAGCCGCTCTGAGACTCCAAGTGAAGGGCGGGATATAAATCCAATCTCTTCTTCTTCTTCTTCTTCTTCTTCTTCTTCTTCTTCTTCTTCTTCTTCTTCTTCTTCTTCTTCTTCTTCTTCTTCTTCTTCTTCTTCTTCTTCATTTTATTTGAATGCAGTACTGAAATCCCTACCACCACCACCCACCACTGGGAATGTTGCAGTTTGCCTTCTCTCCAATCCCCTTTTCAAGTCAATGCCAGCAAGGAACTAAACCTCATACAGCTCCTTTTAGATTCCCCCCCTGTCACGCTTGGGGGGGGGGGCAACAGTGGGAGGGCTTCTAGTGTCCTGGCCCCACTGGTAGACCTCCTGATGGCACCTGGTACTTTTAGCCACTGTGTGACAGAGTGTTGGACTGGATGGGCCACTGGCCACTGATCCAACATTGGCTTCTCTTCTGTTCTTAATATTCAGACAAAATCTATAAAGAATATTTTTAATAGGCTGTGCCCTTGGTAGAGTGCGGACATTGATTTTGGAGGCTTAGACTCAAATCACTATTCACTGGGTGATCATGAACAATTCATTGTCCTAATTCCCCCCCAAAATACTGCCAGTTTGGTGTGAGAGCCAGTTTGGTGCAGTGGTTAGGAGTGTGAATTCTAATCTAGGAGAACTGGGTTTGATTCCCCACTCCTCCACATGCAGCTGCTGGCATGACCTTGGGTCAGTCACAAGTTTTTTCAGAGCTGTTCTCTCACAAACAGTTCTCAAAAGAGCTCTCTCAGCCCCACCCACCTCACAGGGTGTCTGTTGTGGGAAGGGGAAGGCAAACGGAGATTGAGAGGCACTCTGAGACTCCTTCCGGTAGTGAAGGGTGGGGTCTAAATCCAATCTCCTCTTCTTTTTTGGTGTCAGTTGTTCACATCAGCTTCTGTTCCCTATTCATTGCCTGCTATTCATTATTCCTGACTTTTACAGATGATGAACAGTGATGCATCATGGAAGCACCTTAACCAAAGCTACCAAGGAGAATTCATCTTATTGGGGGTGGCTGACCGCCCTCACTTGGAGAAGTTGCTCTCTGCACTTGTCCTGATCTGCTATGTAATGACCTTGTTTGGTAACACAATAATCATTGTGGTGTCACGGCTGGATCCTCGTCTCCACACCCCCATGTATTTCTTCCTCAGCAACCTCTCCTTTCTTGACCTCTGTTACACAACCAGCCTTGGTCCCCACATGCTGGTGAATTTCTGGAGAAAACGAAAGACCATTAAGTATGCTGCTTGTGCAGTCCAGCTGTACGTCTCTCTTAGTCTCGGCTCAACAGAGTGTCTTCTGTTGGCATCCATGGCCTACGACCGCTACGCAGCAGTCTGCCAACCTCTGCGCTACACTGTCATCATGAGCCATTCCATCTGTTCCAAAATGGCCACCGTCTCCTGGGTGATCGGCTTCAGCCACTCGTTAGTGCAGACAGTAATGACTCTGAAGCTCCCATTTTGCGGAAACAACAGGATAGACCATTTTTTCTGCGAAGTACCAGCACTGCTGAGACTGGCATGTGTTGACATCTCAGTCAATGAGGCTGTTCTCTCGGCTTCCTGCATAGTCATCCTTCTGCTCCCCTTGGGCCTCATCATTGTCTCATATGGTTACATCACAGTTGCTGTCCTGAGAATCCGCTCAGCCGAAGGCAGGCACAAGGCTTTCAGCACCTGTGCTTCCCACTTAACTGTGGTGTCACTCTTCTATGGCTCAGCAATTTTTAGCTATCTCCAGCCTCCTTCTAACTACTCCCATGACCAAGGCAAGATGATGTCCCTGTTCTATACCGTGGTTGCTCCAATGCTCAATCCTTTAATCTATACGCTGAGGAACAAAGACGTCCACAGAGCTCTAAGAAGAGTAATGCACAGGGAACCAACCCTGTAGTCCAGTGGCTTCCCCAAATTCATGTTTGGAGGATCAGTAGTCTCTTCTAATAAATAAATTACAACTGAAAATATTTATACCTCAATTTCCCAAATTAATTGCTCAAAGTGGCTTGCATTAAAAACACATATGCTAAAATATCTAAATGAACTCTTTAAACAGCAATGAAACATCAATGGAAAAAAAATTAGAGACCACCAGACTAATTTTTTAAAAAGATGAATCAGCCATCATAATGAGCCAAAGGAAGAAACAAGCCACTCCAGGACAAACTAAACCAGGACGAGAATAAAATCAAAAGTGCTTCTCATGGTACCTGAATGCTAGCCACAAAGGCACAGGCACTATTACTCCAGAGTCTGACTAGTCAGCATCACTGGTCTCTGCCTACCTTGCCTCCATTGGGCGGCGGGAGGCAGGTGTATCCAGAGAAGGGTCTCTGAAGAGTTTCATATTCTGATTTGAGATACAATTATTTGGCTCTGTCATCTGATCAGATCCACTAGTCCACACAGAGGACATTCAGAAGTGCCCCTTCCTTGTTATACCAACTTGTGGACCACATTGGTTCATGTAGCACTTAGAATAATGGCATGCACAATGCAGACTTACATAGAGTTACTCCAGTTTAAGCCCACTGAAATAAGTCTGTCTAGATTGGAATTTGAGGACATGGGACAGCTATCTAGGTGAAGGACAGTTGTCCATCTTGAACATTTTATCTACATCTGATATATGGCTCTTGTTTGTTTTTGTCCACAAATACCCAATATCCTGTTATGTCTTGAGAAACATAATGGTAAAAGCATAATCTAGCATCGCTCATTATGCGGATTGTAAAACATGTAAATACTGACCAATGGTGTGCCTTCTGGAGGGAATGATTGTGATTGGACGTTATCTATTGATTGTGATTGGTTATATTGTACATAGTGTGATTGGATACTGTAAATATTGTGGGTGTGGTTATTTCAGCCAGAATTGTATATAAGTTGCCGTTTTTGCCTATTGAATTGTCTAGCTGGTCTAGTCCTTACAAGGCTAAGCCTTTATGCTGTCCTCACTGAAATAAAGCTGAAATCACTTGTTGAACTGTTTCTCCGAGTTAAGTGTCATATTTAACATATCCCATATTTGTGGACTAGTGCATCTGGTGTGGCTAAAGCAGGAGGGAGGAGGGATAGACTCAGCTATGTATTTAGGACAAGTCACGAGTGAGTCGAGCCCTGTGAGTCCAGCTCAAGCAACAAAGCCTCATAGCGACAAAGCATCCATAAAGAGAAGAGGCCCAGCAAGTTAAGCATTTGTATAAGTTTAGCAACAGAGTGAGGAAGTCAGGGCACTGGAGCTGTACTCTCTCAATACAGGATAAGTTCAACACATAGAGGGTTGGGCAACCAACCCTTTGTTATCTTTTGGGTAAACACACCACAAAATAATTCAAAAATGAATCAATTATGAAGCCAGAAAGCCAGAAGGGGAGTGGGGGCTATCCAGTGGATTAGATGAATTGCTACATGTCTTCTGGGGAGAAGTTGTGGTTGCGTGCTCAGTGCACGGAGCTCCTGGCCCTCAAGGAGCAGGTTCTTCCCTTGAGACCATGGTAGCCCACCTGGAGAAGCCGAGAAAGGTGATGAGAGTGGTCAACGAGGCCTTCAGGGATGTGATAGCTGCATCCCAGTCTCATAGTGATTGCCAGTCACAGATGATGAAGTACGTTGTCTCTCTGAAAAAAAGGGGTCATGATCCCTTAGAAGGGGCCTTAAGAGAATTTTCTAGTCTGTTCCAGCTGAAGCTACATTGTTCCCCAAGTTATTTCACTGTTCTACATAGTTCCTTCGTTTACTGTAGGCATTGGGTACCTCCAGCACTGGCAGATATTCAGCAAGGCCATCCATCTAGGCCTGCTAATTAAGCTCAGTTCAGTTGGGAATCTGGTATGGGAGAGAGGAACTCACTCTCACCTGGAAGATTCCATGGACACAGTCCAGTGATTGGCTGGGAAGGTCAGGAGGCTATGACTTGCAGTTTTCTACAAAAGTAGTCAGTGAGAAGTGTTATATTTCGCTTTACCCTTTTCTCCCCATGCCTCCATGCTGCCAACAAGACATCTGTATTATACTCAAGGACTCTTTGCTTCCACGCTGTTTTAAAATGTAAGCTTAGGTAGCGAATACGTTTTCTTGTTTTTGTATGCATTTTACTGCCACTGAACTATATGCCTTGTTTCAAACACCTTTTAAAAATGTTTTCAATAAAGCTTTATTTTGCTTTACGGTGTGTGTTACTCGGGGGGTTTCTGAGGCCAAACCCAAGTACAGCTTGGCTACATTCCCTAACCAGAGCAGGGTCCTGTCCTGACAGTGGTCGTGGTGCATGTTGGCACCAACCAGGGGTCATTTTGGGGGGGGACGCGGGGGGACGCCATCCCCCCGGGTGAGGTGCGGGAGGGCGGGGCCTGGAGCTCCCTGCTGGTGCCCGCTGGAGGTCGCCGCCGGCTGTGGGGAGGACACACTTCCGGTGATGTCAGGGGGTGTGGCATATGCTAATGAGTTATGCTAATGAGTCCCCCTAGCTCTTTTTCTACGAAATGACCCCTGGCACCAATGATGTGAAGAAGTGCAGTCATGAAGCACTGGAAGCCAAATTTAGGTTGCTAGGTAGGAGACTAAAGGCCAGGACCTCCAAGGTAGCTTTATTGGAAATGCTACCTCTTCTACATGCCTGGCCAGCTAGACAAGCACAGTAGGGGAGTCTCGATGCATGAAAGAGATGATGGTGTAGAGAGGAGGGATTTCAATTCATTAGACACCGGGGGACATTTTGGGATAAGCTTGGCCTATACAAAATGGATGGACTTCATTTCAACCAGGATGGGACCAGACTGCTGGTGCATAACATAAAAAAAAGGTGTCAGAGCAGCTTTTAAACTGAACACCAGGGAACGGGAGCCAATAAGCACTGAGAAGCATCTCATTTGGGCATATTCATCCCAAAAGGACAAAGGGTAAAATGCTTCTGATTGCACAAATGGGGATGGGGTGGATATGGAGAGTGAGGATAGAGCAAAGCAGGAGAGTCAAACAAACCAATGGGCCTGAGTGGAAAACGCAGATGCCAGAGATGTCTAGAGACACAGTGTGAAGCAGTGTTCCCTCTAAGCTGAGTTAGTGTGAGCTAGCGCACAGTTTTTTAGCCTCCGGCTCACAGATTTTTGTCTTAGCTCAGGAAGGATTGCTCCAGAGCAACTAATGTATGCAGTAGCCAAATCGCTCGCTCACAACTTTAATGCCAGTAGCTCACAAAGTAGAATTTTTGCTCACAAGACTCCAAAGCTTAGAGGGAGCATTGGTGAGAAGGGATTTCTATGCTAATGCTAGAAGCATTAATGGGAGAATTGGAATGCTTAGTTTTAAGGGAAAATATAGATATACTGAGTGTAACAGTAATCTGGTGGAAGGGAGAGAACCAGCAGGATACAGTCATCCCTGGATACAAACTCTACAAGAGCAACAAGGAAGAGCATACTGGAGGGGGTGTTGTCAAGTATGTAAAGGAGGCTATAGTGTCTAACAAACTAGAAATCTTAGATGGGGCTGACTCCTCCACAGAACTGCTGTGAGTAACAATACCAGGCCTGAAGAGTAATTTAGTACTGTGGATGTACTATCAGCCCCTTGACCAAAATGCTCAGGATGATAGTGAGACGGAGAATGAAATCAGGGAGGCATCCAGAGGAGAGGGAGTTGTAATAATGAGCAACTTTAACTACCCTCATATTGACGGGATAAGTGTATGTTCCCAGTCATGCCAAAGAGGTAAAATTTCTAGATACTCTAAATGACTGTGCCCTTGAACAGCTGGTAATGGAACCAACCAGATGGGAGGCAACACTGGACTTAATCTTCAGTGGCATTGCCCAGGACCTAGTGCAAGATGTGGATGTGGTTGAGCTGATTAGTAATAGTGACCACAGTGACATAAAATTTAATATATATGCATGTGGAAAAATAGCAAGGACTCTAACATGGTCATATTTGACTTCAAAAGAGAAAACTTCAATACATTAGGAATCTGGTGAAATGAAGTTGAAAGGAACAGTCAAGAGGGTTAAATCTCTCAAAAAGGTTTGCGGGAGTTACTCAGAACCTCAATATTAGAGACTTAGAAAGTATACCATGGGTCAGGAAAGGTAGTACAAAGACCAAGGGGTCACCAACATAGATAACAAGTAGAGTGAAGGGAGCTATTAGAGAGAAAAAGGCTTCCTTCAGAAACTGGCTTGCCAAAACTCAAACAAACAAACACAAATGTACACAAAGGAAATGCAAACAGGCAACTAATTATGCAAAAAAAAAAGATTTTGAAGAACATATTGCTAAAAGCAGTAAGACCCCCCAAAAAATTAAATACATCAGGATCAGGAAACCAGACAGGGAAGCAGTCAGATCGCCGGATGATAATGGAATTAAAGGAGCACTAAAGGATAAGGTGATTGCAGAGAAGTTATATGAATACTTCTCATCTGTATTCACTGCTGAAGATACAGAGCACATACCTGTTCCTGAATGGATGTTTTCAGTAAGGGAGGATGTGAAAGCTAGCAAATCACTGGGACCAAATAGTGTCCATCCTAGAATTCTTAAAGAACTCAAACGTGAAATTGCTGATCTTCTAACTTCTAACTAAGGTAGGCAGGGGTGTGCATGACAGAATTCCTGAGCCAAAAATAGACACCAAAATTGCTGTTTAAGGTCATTTCAGTGGTTTCCCAAAATGGTATTAGAAATCCAAGATTCTTACTGTAATTAAATTACCCCAACAAAAAAAAATCTGTGTTGTTTTTGAGTTGGGTGCTTACCAAGCCAGCAGCATCATGCACATGGACTTGTCATGTTGTTCTCCCATACAACTGATTTCCCAGGTAATGGCAATTCTCCATTCCAATTGGATCCTTACAAGGGAGGAGCACAGACTAACACTCCCAGCTAATCACCTTTGGAGACAAGCTGCAGATAGGTAAGCTTCTGTAAAGGAAAGCCCTGTTTTGCTAACATTTTAGAGTTCTTTGAAGGTGTCAGTAAACATGGGGACAGGAATGAGCCAGGAGACATTGTTTATTTGGATTTCCAAAAGGCTATTGAGAATGTTCCTAATCCTAACCCAGGACTCCTGAGCAAACTTTATAGCCATGAGATAAGAGGACATTGGAAACTGGCTAAGAAACAGGCAGCAGGGAGTAGGAATAAATGGTCAGTTCTCGCAGTGGAGGGATATCGACTCAGTGTGCAGCTGTTGTGAAAAAGGCAATTCTCATGCTGGCCATAATTAGAAAAGGAATAGAGAATAAAACTGCTGCTATCTTACTGCCCTTATAGAAATCTATGGTGAGACACGCTTGGAATATTATGTACAGTTCTGGTCACCACAACTGAAAAAGGATATTGTAGAGCTTGAGAAGATGCAAAATGATCGGGGTCTAGTGCAACTGTCCTATGAGATTCAGTTAAAATGTGTGGTATGTGGAGGGTTCAAAAAGACACAAGACAAACGGTTGCTGGAAAACTCTAACTCTCCCAGGCTTGAGTAGAGATATTTATTGAAAATATTTCCCCCGTCTCCCGCCTTTATTCCTCCCTCCGTCAGGGAAAGTTACAGCATACATTCATGGCATGGAATGTGTTGATCTCAAAACCTTACAGCTCCTTATCCCTTGTCACCCTGCCAAGGTAGCTTCTCACGATGAACACAGCAGATGTTTTCTGCCTTGTGCAATTAGTCTAATATCTACAGTTCCCATCCTTTCCAGGAGATCAGCCAGGAGACCAGGGATCTTAATGCAGGAACAACGTTAACACTTTCGGGCCTGCCTCACAAAAGCGAACCACATTGCTCCTACAAAAATGCTTATGCTGTTTAGCTTAGGAACAAAAGGCAAGTAAGGGGAGCCATGATAGAAGTCTATAAAACTATGCATAGTGTGGAGAGAGTGGACAGACAGAAGCTTTCCCCCCTCTCTTATAGTACTAGTACCCAGAGTTATCCACTAAAGTTGAAGGGTGGAAGAGTCAAGATAGACAAAAGGAAGTACTTCTTCACACGGCATGAGCCACTGGTGTTGGCTGAAGGACAAGAGGCAAATGGGTCTTGATCCCTCTCTTATAGTGCTAGTACCCAGAGTTATTCACTAAAGTTGGAGGGTGGAAGTTTCAAGATAGACAAACGGAAGTACTTCTTCACAAGGTGCAGTTAAACTGTGGAACTTGCTGCCACATGATGTGGTGATGACAACCTGGAAGCCTTTAAAAGGGGAGTGGAGTGGACAAATTCATGGAGGATGGGGCTATCAGTGATGACTAGTTACAGTGGCTACTAGTCAGGATAGATATCTACTCCCCCAGGACCAGACACAGTGTGCCTTTGGATATCCGTTGCTGGGGAGTACAGGTGGGAGGATGCTGTTACTGTCATCCAGCTTGTGGGCTTCCTAGAGACAACTGGCAGCCCCTGTGTGTGGACTTGATGCACCCTTGTTTTGATCCAGCATGGCTCTTTTTATGTTCTTATGTTTGATATAGAGTGGCTCTCCTCATTCCTCCGTGGTCAGGGACAGAGGGTGGCACTGGGTGAGAGGGTGTCAACTAGGTACCCCTTACTATGTGGGGTTCCTCAGGGGGCAGTTCTCTCCCTGATGTTATTCAACATCTATATGCACCCTCTTGCCCAGCTGGTGTGGAGTTTCAGGATGAGGTGTCATCAGTATGCTCGTGACACCCAGCTATATCTGCTACTGGACGGCCACTTGGCTGCCGCCCCACATAATCTGGTCGAAGGTCTGGCGACCATGGTTAAAAGAGAGTACGCTGAGGCTGAACATGACAGAGGTTCTGTGGCTGGGGGGGCACATCGAGGTTGGGGCATAGACTTTCCACCCTTGACGGGGCACCAATAACACCAGCGCAATCTGTCAAGAGTTTGGGTGTGTTCCTGGATGCCTCCTTAACTATGGAAGCGCAGGTCACGAATATGGCCAGGCTGGCATTTTTCCATCTATGCCAAGCTCAGCAATTAGCCCCTTTCCTGTCGCGCCCTGACCTAGCCACAGTAATCCATGCAACGGTCACCTCCAGATTAGACTACTGTAACTCGCTCTATGGTGGCCTTCCATTGAGACTGACCTGGAAACTCCAGCTGATCCAGAATGCGGTGGCGTGAGTCCTGATGGGAATGCCATGGATGGCACATATACAACCTGTGCTGTGCCTACTACACTGGCTTCCAGTGGAATACAGCGTCAGATTCAAGGTGCTGGTATTGACCTTTAAGGCCTTGAGTGGTCTGGGACCTGCATATTTGCAGGACCGTCACCTCTGGTATGTCACCGGGAGAGCGTTCTGATCTGCTTAGAGAAATCTGCCGGTCAGGGCCGGCTCACTCACTAGGCGAACTAGGCGATCGCCTAGAGCGGGCTGGCCCTTAGGGGCACCAAACTGCACCCAGCCCCATACTCTGGGAGTTTCTTGATTATTTGTGTTTTTCATTCTTCCTAAAAAGCTTTTATTTTTGAAAATTGGTGGGCGTGCTGGTGGTGGGAGGGCACCAGAAGGGACCCCCGCCTAGGGTGCAAAATAAGCTGGGGCCGGCCCTGCTGCCGGTGATCAAAGATATCAGGCTGTCCTCAATCAGAGCCAGGGCTTTCTTGGTCCTGGCTCCGACCTGGTGGAAGTCTCTGCCAATTTCCATCAGGGCTTTGTGGGACTTAATGCAATTCCACAGGGCTCGTAAGGCAAAGATGTTCACCAGGTGTGAAGAACTGACCTCCTAAAACCAGGGTGCTTAGTGCATCAAATTCAGGAAGCTGGAAGATTAGAGGTTAATGTCTCACTGTAAAGCATTTTGACTGACAGGCTGCTGCCTGCGTGGACCCCCTTCTCTCTGGTTGGTCAGTGCCAGCTGAGGAGACCTTTCAAAATTCTAGTTAGTCTTTTCAAGGAGAGTCAGTTATTTTTTTGGCAGTTGCCAGTCAGGAGGAGTGTGTGTGTGTCGGTCTGAGGGAAATGGACAAGTCACTTGAGAAGTGAACTCCTTGCCCTTACTGTGTACCAACACTTTTGAGGAAAAGTTCAAAAATGAGAACTTAAAGTCTAAGTGTCAGCCCTAGCTGAATTCTATTTATTCACAGTCTCCAGAACTGGGGTTTAGGTTTGACAGAAGGGACTGGACAGGAGGTTGTAAACTGCCAGTCTAGCCAAACAGAAAAGGATTATCATTCCAAGAAAGAGGAGGATATTTCTTACCTAGTTATTCAGAGGGTTCAACTCAGAAGGGACCCCTGTTTTGTGTGAAAAGGGAAACAGTCTTGGACTCCTCAAGAGTATAAAAGGGAAAGTTATAATCCCACAAGGGAAGTATTTAAATACAGGAAGAAAGAATTTTATGAAACTTTATTAAGACACATTGTTGCTGAAAGAAATCTCCAAAACAAACAAACCTCTCACAGTTAAGAACTGAGTCTCTAAGAATATAAGCTTCAACTATACTGTTGCCTGTTCAAAATATTGTATAAAGAACCAAATTTACCTCAACTAAGCTGTTGGTCCCCTGCCCATTATTCTTTTTAGAGATTTGTGGACTTCTTTGTTCCTCAATGTATAGATTAATGGATTAAGCATTGGAGCAACCATGGTATAGAACACGGACATCATCTTGCCTTGATCACGGGAGTAGTTCGAAGGAGGCTGAAGATAACTAAAAATGCCTGAGCCATAGAAGAGAAACACCACAGTTAAGTGCGAGGCACAAGTGTTGAAAGCCTTCTGCCTGCCTTCAGCTGAGCAGATCCTCAATACGGCTGTTGTGATGTAGCAATAAGATACTATGATGAGGCTCAGAGGGAGAAGGAGGATGACCACACTGGAACCCAAGAGAACAGCCTCATTGACTGAAGTGTCACTAGTCAGGATAGATATCTACTCCCCCAGGACCAGACACAGTGTGCCTTTGGATATCCGTTGCTGGGGAGTACAGGTGGGAGGATGCTGTTACTGTCATCCATCTTATGGGCTTCCTAGAGACAACTGGCAGCCCCTGTGTGTGGACAGAATGCTGAACTTGATGCGCCCTTGTTTTGATCCAGCATGGCTCTTCTTATGTTCTTATGTTTGATACAGAGTGGCTCTCCTCATTCCTCCGTGGTCAGGGACAGAGGGTGGCACTGGGTGAGAGGGTGTCAACTAGGTACCCCTTAATAGGTGGGTTTCCTCAGGGGGCAGTTCTCTCCCTGATGTTATTCAGCATCTATATGCACCCCCCTTGCCCAGCTGGTGCAAAGTTTCGGGCTGGGGTGTCATCAGTATGCTCCCTCTAAAACTCCCTCTAAACTGAGGAGTCTTGTGAGCAAAAATTCTACTTTGTGAGCTACTGGGATTAAAGTTGTGAGTCAGCGATTTGGCTACTGCATCAGTTAATTTGCTCTGGAGCTATTCTTCCTGAGCTAAGACAAACATGTGTGAGCTGGAGGGTTAAAAAACTGTGAGCTGGCTCACACTAACTCAGCTTAGAGGGAACACTGGTACCGAGTCAGATTCAAGGTGCTGGTATTGACCTTTAAGGACTTGAGTGGTCTGGGACCGGCATATCATTGGGACCGTCTCCTCTGGTATGTCACTGGGAGAGCGTTACACTCTGCTGAGAGCAATCTGCTGGTGATCCCTGGCCCAAAACATATCCGACTGTCCTTGACCAGAGCCAGGACATCCTTGGCCCTGGCTTTGACCTGGTAGAACTCTCTGCCAACTTCTATCAGGGCCCTGAGAGACCTTACGCAGTTCTGCAGGGCCTGTAAGGCAGAGATGTTCCACCAGGCCTTTGGTTGAGGACAGCAACAGTTTTCCATCATAGCTGGCACCCTCCTCTTTTCTTCCATTCTGCCCGCCTCGGCCTCTTCCTCAACCTGCCTATGGGCCAGAAGAACAGTCCAGAGTAGGCTTTAGATTAAGTTACGGGTGCCATCTGGAGATTATCAAATTAGGAATAATTGATCTATCAATTTTAATCTGTATATTTTGTATGTTTTTAGCCTGTTGTAAATCGCTCAGAGCCCTGTGTACTCAGGGACTCGGCGATTCAAAAGTTCAGTAAATCATTATTATAACAATTTCATGCAACATTTCTAGGGACCATTTCACAGAATGGAGGAAATCCGTAATAATAAAAGAAGAGGCTGTGGCTCAGTGGTACAGCATCTGCTTGGCATGCAGAAGATCCCAGGTTCAATCTCTGGCATCTCCAGTTAAAAGATCTGGCTGTAGGTGATGTGAAAGACCTCTCCGTGAGACCCTGGAGAGCCGCTGCTGGTCTATCCAGGGCTCTTTTTGTAGAAAAAGCCCAGCAGGAACTCATAAGCATAATAGGCCACACCCAACGCCAGGAACTCATTAGCATATTAGGCCACACCCCTGCCAGCACAGCTCATTAGCACATTAGGACACACCCCCATGTTACCAGAAGTGTGGTTATCCAGCCACACCCACCTTTTGCTTGTTATTCTGTTTACCTTGTTTGTTGTCAAAACCCAGGGCCTTTTTTTGTAGCAGGAACTCCTTTGCATGTTAGGCCACACACCCCTAATGTAGCCAATCCTAATGAGTTTCTGCTGTTGGGTGTGGCCTATTATGCTAATGAGTTCCTGCTGGGCGTGGCCAACTCAGGAGCCAGCCGGAACTCCGTTCCTGTGCGTTCCTCCCC
>NW_015167622.1:207341-215379 GCF_001447785.1 Gekko japonicus
CATTTTTTTTTTAAAAAAAAAAAATGTTCCTGGCTTCAAATTAGTTCATTTATACTCTGAGATCCTTCCTTTAGAAAACCTGATTTAGCTACTTCATGTCCACTGTAATTCGTTACCAAAGTGTGAAAGTTACCATTTCCCTGGGGGCAAATATCACACAACAGTAATTGTATCATTTACTCCCACTTGCTCTCCAGCCGCTCTCCTTCTCCATTTTGGGAGGGAAGTTTCAGGAATCTTTCATTAGCCATCCTCTCTTCACAAAACTCAAAGCTGTATGTACTCACAGTTCCCTTCTCAATGTTCTTTCTCCTTTCCGCTGCATAGCTGCATCTTTCAAACCGATGAAACAACAAAGGAAAGTTAAAAAGACGGATGGTCGTGGCTATGTGGAAAACATGGTCACCATGTTCCACTCTGCAAGTCATCTCTGCTTTGGGGCATAAACGGACACCCCTCTCGCATTGCCAGAGTGAGGAGGGGCTGAAACAAGCCCCCTGCTGCCAGCCCTCTCTCCAGGAGGTCCAGCAGAGTCCACCCGAAACCGGGGGGGGGGGGCTTCTAATGAGGCGAAAAAGGGATCGGGCAGCTCGGAGCGTTCCGAGAATCTGCTCATTGCCACGCCGGGCTATTATTTACAAAGGATGTTAATTACCTCTATCCGTCATAAATGAATGTTGTGCTTTAAAAAATCCTAATCTTTTGTATTAACTCCTTAGATAATAGCTAAATATGTGAAGTTTGACAGTTGAAACTGTTGAATGTGACGTTCAGGGCACCCATAATATTAGCTCGGGAATCTTTATATGAAAGAAGGGCATCCTAACTACTATGTAACATGGAAGTTCCCCAAAAGGCTGCCAACTTCTGCTATCTTGACAGGCATTTGTGAGATTGGTAGGTTGAAGGTTTGTAGGGTGAAGGAGTAAAGCCTGGTGAGGGTCACACACAGAGAGAGTTCAGCATGAAGTTTTGAAGACCCTTTGTAAAGCACAGGGCACATGAACCTGCATGTAGGTAAAAGCAGTAAACAGGAGGAGGGAAGAGATAAAATTAGAACATGCCCTGCTCATCTAAGGTGCATAGCTACTCCATATTCTTACCAAAACATTGAACCTTAGGGCTCTTTAGCTTAGAGAAAAGATGACTGAGGAGTGACATGATCGAGGTTTATAAGATTATGCATGGGAAAGAGCAGGTAGAGAAAGAGGTATTTTTGTCCCTTTCTCACAATACAAGAACTCGTGGGCACTCCATGAAACTGCAGAGCGGTCGGGTTAGAATGGATAAAAGGAAGTACTTCTTCACCCAAAGAGTGATTAACACATGGAATTCACTGCCACAGGAAGTGGTGGCGGCTACAAGCATGGACGGCTTCAAAAGGGAATTAGATAAGCATATGGAGCAGAGGTCCATCAGTGGCTATTAGCCACAAGGTATAGATAGGGGCTCTGGGGCAAGTGATGCTCTGTCTTCTTGGTGCTTGGGGGGGAGGGGGCAACAGTGGGAGGGCTTCTAATGTCCTGGCCCCACTGGTGGACCTCCTGATGGCACCTGGTATTTTTGGCCACTGTGTAACAGAGTGTTGGACTAGATGGGCCTTTGGCCTGATCCAACATTGGCGTCTCTTATGTTCTTATGTTCTTAACCATGATACCATGCCAATACAGGTCCAACCCTGGACTTTTATGCGTGTGTTATTTCATCAGATGTTTTGCTCCCTCTAATGGTCACTTCACTAGTTCACCAGTTTATCACTGCTATATTCCAGAATCCAGAGCACTTTTAAAGTACAGGGAAATAAACCAGAGATACACTGATGAAATATCAAAGTGGCAACTAGAGGGAGCAAAACACATGCAAAAAGGGCAAAAACCTCAATGCAGCACAGGCACACAAGTGACAAAAAGAAGTGTGGAAAAGATTATTAACTCCATTAATAATGCCAATTACTACTATGCAACATTGCCTGCTTTTTTTTTTGCCAAAAATGCAAACAAAACATTGGCCCCTGTGCCTACCAAGAGCAACCCAAGACAGAGTTCCAAACAAATATTTCAAAATTGTGAGCTCTGATTCACTAAACGTTATGCTGCAATAATTTTTTTTTAATCTATGAAGTGCTACTGGTCTCCTGTTCAATCTAGAAAGTTCAGAAAGAGAGGGGGAAACCCGCCTCTGAAGCAAGGAAATGCTTTTTCCAGTAGTCTGAAAAGTGCCTGTCAAGTTCTAGATTGCCACTTCATCATTTCACTGATATTTATTCTAGAGTTCAGAGTTCAGAGCCCCTTGCTTTTCTCTGGTTGCTCCACTTCCCAACCTCACCTCTGGCGTCGCTTAGAAGCAGGCAGTTTTGAATCCATGCAGAGGCAAAGTGTTGCACTCTGGAGGGAGAGAAAAAATCTTAACATATTTTTATTTATTTATTTATACCTTCGGCAGAAGGGCATCTCTGATGCATCTATGCCGGGAAGAGCCACAGAGGGGTCCACGGATGTGCTTCTTGTGAATGTGCTTGTGCTTCTCCCTGACCCCGAAGGGTCTCTAGGCGGTTTACATAGTGGTTCTAACCAACCAATTAACCTGACTAGGGTCACATACAGGGTGGTGATTGCCTACCAGCACCCCGGGCTAGTTGTAATCCGGCTTCATTCTGCGGCTTTCAGATATTGGCATCCTGGTGCCCTTTCCTGGAGCCGATCTTCCCTGAGCAGCTTCCTCCGGCAGGTCTCGTCTTGGCGCGTGGCTCTGTGTTGGCTGCAGTTCCAGCTACTGTCCACAGGTGGCTCCGCCATGTGGCTGGTGAGAGCCACAGTGGTGCGGTTAGCACTGACCTAGGTTCTGGGAGATGCAGATTCAAATTCCTACGCTGTTAGGGAAGCTTTCTGGTCAGTCACTGTCAGTCCATCTTATAGGGCTGTTGCCGTGCGGATACAATGGAGGACAAGAGGATGACGTTGCAAGCAGCTTTGGTCACCATTGGGGAGAAAATAGGGAACTAATGCCAAAATAATGGAAGATACAATGGGCAATGACTACCAAAAAAAGACACTGGGGGAGGTGATATGGGAATATTAGAAAAGGGTAAATTTAGCGTTGAACCCAGGCAAGAGGGCTGGGAAGCCTGAGGCCTTAAATGACTTTGTGCTTCCCACTTTGATGGGGTTCAGCTGACTCAGTTAAAATCATTACTGCTGGAGAAGCAAGTTAATGCAACTTTTCTCCCCCAGCACATACCACGACTTAGCTAGTCTGGCCAGTTAGATCCGTGCCACAGAGACTTCAGTTGGTGCAGAATGCCACAGCTCCATTATTATCGGGAGCTGCACATAGTATGCACATTGCACCCATTCTGCAGTCACCCCATTGGCATGGTTGCCTCTCCGCCTATGCCCCACTGTGACAGCTTCGTTCATCTGAACACAGCCTTCTGCAGGTGACCCTCCTACAAATGGGCAAGATCAACTACTGCCTGCTAATGGGCCCAGCTGCCTGTTTTAATGGGCCTTCTCTACATTGGCAAGCAACCACCCTGTGGAATGGCCTGCCTCAGGAGATCAGGAAGTTCCCCACATTCCTGTTATTTCAAGAACTATGTGAAACAGGAGGACAGCTCCATTGCAAATTTCTATAGTTCCTACTCTCATTACATTTGATGTCTCATCCTATTGATTGCATTGATTTACAGGGTGCGTTCAGACGGGGCGTTTCAGCCGGCATAAACTGTACCGGTTGGAACCGGTGCAGTTTATGCCGGCTGAAACGCGATCACACTCACCTCCTGTCTGCGGATCCCATCGCTGTATGCCATCCCAAGGCCCTTTCTCCTTTGCAAATTCAGAAGAGGATGATTTGCAGGAATGATTTTCATCGGTGAAGGAAGTGGGGAAGGGAAGCCACTTTTTTATTTTATTTTTATTAAATATAAAAAACAGTTAAAAATAGCCACTTAACCCTTCCAAGGAAAAAAGAAGAGTCGCAACAGTTTTCGAAGCAATAACATTCCAAATTATTATTACATCTTACAGATCTTCAGCACAACTTACTCTTTGTTTGTAAAGTGTCCTCTGAGAAACAAAAGAAGTTCCCTGTGAAAGGGAGCCCTTAGGCTGCAGAAAGTACCTTCAGCCCAGGGAAGCTTCCACTAACTTACATGGCTTTTCCACTGGAAAATGAGAGGCTAAAAATACTCTTTATTTATGTGTAAAAGCAGCTGGGGACAAGAGAAGTTTCAAAGGAAACCCAGATGTTGGAGGAAGGGGGAAACCCTAAGAAGAAATGATGAGGGAAATCACAGATTTCTTTGTTCTTAAGCCTGTATTTAGCCTGGGGGTGGACTGAGGCAGGAGCCACTGGTGTTGGCTGAAGGACATGAGGCAAATGAGTACTATTGATCCTTGGTTTTTAAACCATGGCTTGCAGCCTGAGGCCCAGAGTGAGAGGGCCCTCTGGATGAAGGATAGGGTTGCCAGGCTCCAGGTGTTAGCCAAATCGCCTTATTTCTTAATAAAAGCTTGGAGGAATAATGAATATTAAACGGCAACAGGCATAAAATATAGAATCATAACCTTTGTATATTGGAGTCAGATTTCCCAGAGCCCATGAATAAAAAAGGCCAGGTTGAATGCAGTAATTGGTCTTTTACTTAGAATTCTCAATCTTACAGTAATAACTGCAAACACACACACAATGTTGAGCTAGGAAATTAGAGTTGAAAAGACAGCAACATTCGCATTGGCAGGAAGTATTGCTGACGGGTGATAACGTTACCTGTCTGACGTGATGAGCAGTTCTTGCAACGAAAAAGGAACTAAAAATGGGGGGGGGGAGCATGAGCTGGCCAGCGACACATGTGGAGCAGTTCCAAACTGATCAGGAATGGAACCGAGAAGGTAGATAGGGGGCGAAGAGAAGAGCAAAAACTCAGAGAGAGCTCACTTTAAATAGCCAGATTTACTTACTAAATATTTTTTAAAAAAATTTATAGTCGTTTATATACAGAAAGGGGGAAAGAAGGAAAAAGAGAAACATACAGAAATATTTTAAAAATTAGAACTTAGCCTTCTGCATGCATATCTTCTCATTACATAACTACTTCATCTATCGTTCTTATTATTCGTCACTTGATCTTATTTTCTTAATATTTAAGTTTTAACCAGTCATAGAATGCCCTCCAGGGTCCCATAAATTCTTCTACCATTTTTCCTTTTAATATATTTGTCAACTTATACATTTCAGCATATTCCATAATCTTCAATATCCACTCATGTAGTGTTGGGATCTTCAATGTCCTACATGTCATTTCAAATAAAATTCTGGCAGCTGTTATAACATGTAAAATAAAATATCTATGATTCTTATCTATCTCATCTCATAAATAATTTAACAAAAATATCTCTGTCTTAAGAAGTATTGTGATATTCAAGATTTACTGTATCAAAGTATGCACTTCAAACCTGAATTTATGAACCTTTTCACATGCCCACCACATATGATAGTATGACCCAATATGATTATTACATTTCCAACACATGTTACTCAAGTTTTTATACATTTTAGCCAATCTATCTGTGGTTAGATGCCATGTATAGAACATTTTATATAAGGTTTCTTTAAACGAAACAGATTTAGTCAACTTAATATTCACTTTCCATATTTTACTCCACTGTGACAGAGCGATGTTATAACCTACATTTTGCATCCATCTAACCATACATTCTTTAACTATTTTGTCCTGCATTTTCAATTGCATCAGCATACCATACATTTTCTTAATAAGTATCTCTCTTGAAGTACATAATAGTTTTTCAAATGCTCATTGTTCTGAATAGAATCCATCTGTCTGTCATTACTATATCTAGACCCTGTTCACATGGAGCATTTGCCCCGCTGAAAGCACGGGAGTCCCGTGGAGTATCTGGGCGCAATCACACGGGAACATTTGGGAGGTATAGCACTCGCGTGGCGAACCCGTGGCAAGCCACCAAAGCCACGTGGTAAAAACCGCCTCACCATATGTAGTGGCAAACACTTTGCCACAAGCCGCCTATGGGAGCCTCCCATCGTGTGATCGCACCGGTGCGCGGCTTCCTCCCCTGTTGTCCTCTTTGCTGCGGGGAAGCCACCGCCACATCTGATCACATAATGGTGCATCAGACTGCGACGACGCAAATAGCCACGCTCCCCCCCCCCGTTTTACGGCACGTCTGACCGGGGCCATAGATTCCACTTGTGTTCTAGTCCGCCAATCTAAGTTTATTTCATTTTTCGTTCATTCTTCCTGAGATTTTAAATTATTTTCATCATCTAATAATTCTGCATGTCTAAAAACTGTTTTTTTTTTAAAGTCAAAGTTGGTTGATAAAGCTTCCACTGGAGACACACATCTTGGAATTTTAGTATATATCAACGGACGAATCTTTTCCCACATTGTCAATAATTATCTTCTTCTCATATGATTTTTAAAATATTTATGTCCGGAGGCTTTCCCATACCATAAATAGAATCCATTCTCTGAGCCAAACCAAGCTTGCTGCTCTATAATAATTCTTCCACTCTGGTTCTCCAAATCCAGCATTATCTTTTGCAACTTGTAAAGCTTTCAGTTTGATTCTTGGCTTTTCCCCTTGCCATATAAAATTCTGTGTCAGTTTATTTAATTCATAAAAAAAATTGTTTAATGTATATCAGCGGTGTCTGAAATAAAAACATAATGTGGTAAAACGTTCATTTTCAAAATTGCTATTCTGCCCATTAGTGATATTTGCAAATTTTCCCACTTCTCTAAATCCTTTTTAATGTCTTGCATCACTTTGTTATAATTATCTTTCACCAGGAAACTACATTTTGCTGTAATATTAATACCCTAATATTTGCCTTTCTTCTCCAGTTGAAATCCAGTCAACTCTGTTATTTCAAGTCTTTGTTTCAATTTCATATTTTTCATAATAATTTTCTTCTTCTGATAGTTTATTTTCATTCCCACCATTTTTCCATATTCATTAATCAGATTCATCAGTTGTTGTACAGAATCTATTGGGTCTTCTAAGATAAATACCAAATCATCAGCAAATGCTTGTAATTTATATTTGTTACCTCTTACTGATGTCCCTTTAATAAGGGGGTCTTTCCTAATAGCTCTTGTCAGAACTTCCAAAGTTAATGTAAACAACAATGGAGATATTGGACAGCCTTGTCTTGTCCCTTTTTCAATCCGTATATTATCAGTCAGTTCATTGTTTACTACTACTTTTACTTTCTGCTTTGTATATATAGCTTCAATCGCCCTCATGAAATTAGTCCCAAAATCCATTATTTTCATCTGTTGAACTACAAATTTCCAGCTGACATTGTCAAGCATCAAAGCAAGCAACACGCCTCCTAGGCAAAAAATGTGTGTTTCTATAGAAGCCTTCTATGGAATTGTTGACTTATGCACTGTAAAATTGTGAGCTTTGGTTCCAGGAAAAATACGTCTGCCTGAAGAAGAATCTGACAAGCAATTTTTTCTCTCTTAGGGTCCATCCTTGTCATTGCCACTATTTCTTTCTTTTCCTCTCCACTTACGTTCCAGAACAGAATTTCCGACTTGTCCATATTTACTCTCAATCCAGACTCCTCTCTAAAGTCTCTCAGAATAATTGAAAGTTCTCTTACTCCCTCCAATGGATCTACTAACAGAATATCATCTGCATACATATTTATTTTAATTTCTTCCTTACCCTTTTTATATCCTTGTATCCTGACAGAGTTTCTTATCCTATCTGCCAAGTACTCTATAACCAACACAAATAATAATGGTGAGATTGGACACCCTTGTTTAACTCCCCGTTGTATGTTGAATTGTTCCGAGACTCCATCATTCACCCTAACTACTACTTTCCCTCCTCTATATAATTCTTGGAGCGCCCTCACGAACGTTTCTCCAATTCCTGCCTTTATCATAATATTCCATAGAAATTTATGTCTTATAAATTTATGTCTTATGGTATCAAAGGCCTTGTATACATCTAATTTCAGAAATGTCAAAAGATTACAA